>NC_056725.1:1980333942-1980418942 GCF_019279795.1 Protopterus annectens | reverse complement strand
CTGCTATAAATTTATAAAGATAATAGAATAGTAGTAGGTCTTGCATTAGTATGAATTTTCTGAAGGGTAGGAAATCTGAAACTCAAATGTCTGCCATTATTTTATAACTTCAATTTTTAATGATTTACCACTAATTTGCCGGAAAACCCCAATTTTATGAAAAACAGAATAAAAATGTGATGCAAAAATATAAAACTGCCACACAATACAGCTGGGAATCTTTCAAAGAAGGGACACCTTTTTAATATTAGTACTGTTAACTTGAGCAGCTGACAAAATAAGAGAATCTATGTGCATTTCTGAAATTAAAGCAATCTATAACTCTAATCATTACAGTTATTTATAATTGTAAACCCTCCACGTTTTCTTCCAAAATTGCCATTTTGCAGAGGGATTATAAAGGGGAGAGCAACATTTTGAGCCAAAATTGTGGACAGTTGAGGGTTTGGATATTCCTAATTCTATAAAGTGATTTATTTACACAAACCTCTCAACCTCTTAATGCAGGAAATCTAGACAAGGTCAAATATATTGGGGGAACATACAAACAGTACTAAATATTTCTCTTGTATAAACTTAAGACAGTTGATAGAATAACAGGTCTTGCTTTAGCATGCATTTTTCTGAAGGTTATGACATCTGAAACTCAATGTCTGTCATTATTTAGTGACGTCATTCCTAAATGATTTGCCAGAAAAAAAAAACAAATTTTATGAGGAACAAACCAAAAATAAGAAGCAAAAACCTATTCACTCTGCACAAATTTGGACATTTGAGAGGTATAGCTCAGCTGGGGGCTGTCTTTGAGTTTGCTGCCCATCCCCCCTCACAAGATCATGGTCAAATGGAACCTCCCCCCTGCAGCCATTCCAATGTCCCATTCCTTGGTTATTTCTCCCCATTTGCCATAAACACTGTAATGTGCATATTGCTTTACTTCTGCGATGATTTGGATTTGAAAGTTTTATTTTGCATTTTACAGCATAAACACTAATAGATATCTGCTAAACAAAGCAATGCAGTCTCACAATGAAAATAGTCTTAGAATTAAAACTTCTCTGCCCTTGAAATTCACATTCATTGAAACAGCGGTGAAACCCAGATTCAAAGAAAATACATTTTGCCAGTGGCAAATAAAGATTAACTTTGGGCTGTTTTCAAATCATAGGCCTCTCGCACATGAAACATACACATGCTCTTTGATACACCTTCCCAATTGTATTAAATTATATTCCTTGTACAATACAGTACAGTTGTTAGAGGGCATTTTAAATTTATTGTTTTGAACATTTTTCCAATAAACAATGAAACAAAATGCATGCACCAATAATGACAAAACTGCCCAATTCAGAACATTTCCATCATAAAAGTCTACTCAAACTTCTACAGTCCACCAGTATCAATAAATATACACAATCTCTGAAGAAGTAAAAGTCAACTAAATAATTCCACATTAAAGAAATCTGTAACTAATGAAGAGGTTGCTGCTAGCACACAACTTTATATTTCATTGTTTCATCTACAAATAAAGTGCTCATTGCCCTTGAGGAATAAATTGCCTATGTTGCATTAAGAAAATTATAAGCTAGTAATATTGCAATAAGGAATGGATGGCAAACTGATAACAGGTTCATAGTTACTAGGTATCTTCGCCAGAAAGGACTGCAACATCCACCCCCTTTACAACACAGTACAGTATCAGCAATGCATCTACTCACTGTGGGAGTAGAACCCACAGCCTTCTGCATCAAAAGCAAGCACCCTACCTGTTGTGCTATTAACAATGCAAGCAGACTTGTCATAAGCAGCACTCAACTTTTCTTCCACTGCAGCTCTCAGCTACTTATAAAATCTACTCGACACTCAGCTGTATCGCTGAACTTTGCATTACAAGAAATCTGGAAAATGTCAAAATTTATTGGGGGGCAAAAGCCCAAAAACCAGGGGCACATTTTAAACATTGCTTGTATAATGTTGGAAAGTTGCTAGAATAAAATGCTGTGCTACTACCATACATTTTCTTTGCCAGGTATTGAACTCAGGACCCTGTGCAAAACAGTCAGAACAACATACCACTATGCCAAATAATCTGCTTTGTGAAAAAACAGAAGACTGAAACATAAATGGCTACCATTTAGTGAATTCAGTTCTCACCATAGCTGTCAATCTCTTAGCACAAAACACCTGAACAAAGCATATAATGGGAGAATACAGCCACCAAACATATTCAGTGAATTCAGTTCTCACCATAGCTCTCAACCTCTTAGCAAAAAACATGTGGACAAAGCCAGTAATGGGGGAATACAGCCCCCAAACATATTCAGTGAATTCAGTTTTCACCATAGCTTTCAACCTTAGCACAAAAAACCTGGATGAAGCCAATAATGTGGGAATACAGTCCCAAAAACAGGGACAAATTTCAAATATTCATGTTATAAACTTAGAAAATTGCTAGAATAAAAGGTTTTGTGTTACCATGTACTTTCTGAAGAATATGAAATCTGAAATTCAAATGCCTGCTATTTTTATTTATTTAACATTTGTTAACAAGGAAAGTCTGACTTGGAAGAAAAGCCAGTTTTCAGCAGAGGCCCAGGAAGAAACTCTCCAGACATATGCCTTTGTAAGATGGGAGAACATGCAGACTCCACACAGAAGGCACCCCAGTCAAGAATCAAACCAGAAAACCTGTCGCTGTCAGGCAACAATACTATTAGTGAACCAATGTATTACTGACTGTGCAAGGAAACAAAAATACACAAAACACAGATTTTATGAGGAACAGAACAGAACAAATATAAGGCAAAAATCTGCAATTTTGTTTTACAAATTGGGTAGGGAATTCAGGCCCTTGCCACCTGCACTCAAGGTACAGGGGTCAAGCCTGAGGTATTCTCTACCCACCACCATGTGTTCTCTCTAGCCACCAGTATATAGCAACTGGGGCATTTCACACACACACACACACACACACACACACACACACACACACACACACCCATATCCTTATTTTCTTTCTTTCTTTTACAGCTGGGGGGCTGCAGTCCTGCAGTCCAATAGCACGGGCCACCCCTGCAAATAACTTGACTCACTAATCATTTCAGCACAGGATATAAATATATCAAAAACTAAGTATGTGGTATTTGGGAGACATAAATTGAAAGGTGAATATTTAATACAACACACAATGATTGAAACTGTTGATTCATTTAAGGACCTGCATATATGGGTAGATTCAGTTTTGAGTTTTTCTAATCATATCAACTAAATGGTTAATGCTAGTTGTAGAACTATGGGTTGTATGAAAAGATTTATAAAGTCTATGAAATTAGAAATGATGAAGTCTTTTGTTAGTTACAATAGATCCAAATTTGAGTATGAAATAATATGGAAATCTTCTAAGAAAACAAGCATGAGTAAAGTGGAAAAAGTACAGCGGAAATATACCAAGGGCATTCATGGATGTGAAAATGTAAGTTATTATGGATGACTAAAATATCAGTGTCTCATATAGATATTAAGAGGCAATCTTATTCAGGTATATAGGGCATATAGAGAAAACTACCTCTGGGAATGTTTGGAGTTATCAAAAAGTACTAGAGAATCATCAGACAACCTATGTAGAAGATTGTTTAGGAATGACATGTATTGACTGACTTTCTGATAGAGGAGCTGATGCATAAAACAGACTACCAAATTACATTAAAGCAAGCACTAGTTTAGATATTTTTAAGAACAGCCTGGACACTTGTTACAGGAGCAACTTTTTTGGTATATTGGCAGGCTAAAAGGGCATTAATGTCTGTGCTTAAAATATTTGTATGTATGTATGTATAGTTACAGATGCAATATTCATTGCATTTGCATCTCACTTCCCCATCCAATTTGTCACTATTATTTCCATTTTATACATTTAATTAGTTTATTTTTTAATCCATTTCTGTTACAATTAAATGCAGCACCACAGATACCTGCACTTAATCTGCTGGCAAGGCCTGTTGTCCCCCCCTCCCCCAGGTGGCAGCATTAGACATGTAAGTGTGCTGCTTGTGAACACTATTTGAAAACTTACCTTCTGAATGACTTGTCATCTGAACCATCATACTGAGTCACAGCATGGCTACTTACCCTGCTCCTGCTGGTCTGCAAACTGCCATATCCTGAGAGGAATAACAATTAAACAAAGAGCCCTTGCCATCTCTGCAGGCTCAGCCAGTGTCTCAGCCACTGGTGTGTGACTCTGCAGTGGCCATCAGTTGTTCCTCAGATCACCTACTTACCTGTTGAACTTTCTCTGCTGCAGTCCTTTTAGCAAGCATGAACCAGGGGTCAGCCATGTCCTCTTTAATTGTTCCAGTGTCCAAACAAAGCATTGGATAACTATCTTTTCTGGGTCAGGGAGACACACCTGGGGATTCTGCTCGATACTGGCAAGGAAATACATTTCTTGATGGGGCAGAAGAAACTTCCCTGAATCAGTAATCAGCAACACCTGCAAAAGAAAAACACTAAAGGTTAAAATTGTTCATCTGAAGACATGATGTCTATTAGAAAATATTATTTCCTTAACTAATAAATTGTTACAGGCCACTAATCCAGGTGCTCAAAATCCTTTACCTGAAAAAAAGTTCAGCAGAAAACAGGAACAGGGCTTCTTCTGCAGATTTCCCAAGCCCAGTTCTGAGTCAGAAGAAACTTAGCCCTCAAAATTTTCTTTGAAGGAATTTTCCTTTACTCAGACTACAGCCAGAATGAATGATGTATTTTTGTTCCCCTAAAATGATGAGATAGTATATGTTACACTTCACTCAACTACCATTCCTACATTAGTGTCAGTTTTAGAGGCTCTGTACATTTTCCTTTAGAAAGAGATTGTTAACGCTGTCTGTAATACACATCTTTACCTTCAGTTCCTAAAAAAGCAGATAGACTTTATAAAGTTTCTCAAACTAATAGGCATTTGTTTCCCCATCTTAGATCTGACCCTGTAGCTATATTCACATCTTTATCAGTTGAGACAAGTTCTTATTGTCCTCCAATTATTTCTCTGTCGACAAGGAAGGGAATGTATTGAATAGATCTGGCAAGAGAATATTTTCTTCTTCCACTTTGCCATATAGAATTATTAACTATCAGAGTTGTATGTGGAAGTTTGTGCTTCTTTTACAGACAGTTCGAGTGAACTATGTAAAACACTTCCAACAGATGGTCGTACCTATTTGAATTCCATTGTTTATAATATTCCTCAAGTATCTAAACATACCTTATAGACTGTGTTTGCTTGTGGAGATACTGTATCTAGGGTTATTGCTATATTGAAAAGATAGGCATCAGTATGTAATCAAGAGTTTTTTTATGAGGTAAAGTCTGAAGATGTAAATTCAGCTTTAGATAAGGAGGTTTTATTTGGCCCATCAGCTACTCAGGTTGTTAAACAAATTGATGAGAGAGGGAATTAATTTAAGCAGTTTCCAATTTTCAGCCCCACCTTGAAAATCTCCCAGATTCTGTTTCACAGCTAAGAAACAAAACAAATTCTAAAAAGGAATAGCCTTCTTGTTTAAAATTACTATAACAGCATTCTCCCCCATCTCACAAACTCTCAAAATCTGTCCCTCCCAGAAACTGGCTCTGTGTATTTTCCTTTAGTAAGAAATTGTTAAAAGTGGTTTAGGAGGTATACAGTTGATACTGGATAAAAATATATCCTTTGAGGGTGCTTTCTCCATACTCTGATCCAAACAGATTTTCCTTGGATTATTCAATGCTTACTCACCCTATGAGTCATAGAACTGGTGACATTAAATCATAGTGCAAAGGACTTCTATCCCAGAATGTTCTAGTACTAAAGAAAGATTCTTCTTGGAAACCAGTTCTAGATCATTTCTTTCCAAATCTGTATGTAAAAGTTTAAAAATTCAAGATGTTGGCCCTTCAGAATCTGTTACCTCTCATTCCCAAGGGAAGCTGTATGGTAACATTAGCTCTAAAAGATACATACCATCACATTCCCATAGCCAAAGGCTTCAGGACAATTCACAGGTTTTCAGTGTCTGGGTCAGCTTATCACTTCTCTGTAATACACATTAGGTTATCTATAGCTCCACGAGTGTATACAAAGTGTCTAGCTCCAGTGGTACCATTGCAGACTGAATGGCATTCACATACTTCCTTATTTAGACGCCTTACTCTTCCATGCTAAGACGTTTCACAGGTCGCAAGAGGTATTACAGTTGTGTTCTTCTCTTCTGACCAATTTGAGATTCATACCTCTCAACCTATTAGTGCAAGAAATCTAGAAAATGATTAAAATAATGGGGGGACAAATGCCCAAACATAGGGACAGATTGTAAACATTGCTCTTATAAACATAGAAATTTGCTAAAATAGCAGGATTTCTATTAGCATGCATTTTCTGAAGGATATGGAGTCTAAAATGCAGCTGCATGTCATTATTTTGTGACTTCAACTATTAGTAATTTACCATAAAACCACACATTTTATGAGGAATAGACTAAAAATATCTGGCAAAAATCTGAACATTCTGAAAAAATCTGGGCTGTTGAGAGATATGCTGGAACTTTAGATAAATGTTCAGAAATCTTCCTTAACCCCGTGAAACAGGATTGTCTTTCTAAGAAGCATCATAGACACTGTGTAACAAAAGGCTTTCTTGTCGCAGGAGAAGGTGGATTTTTATCTGGAGACTTTCCTGAGCAAATGAAATCAGTCTCAGACTTCAATCAGAGAGTATACCAGTATTCCGGGGTTCACTGCCCCAATGATTTTTGGGTTCCTATTACATGAACAAACTTTTCAAAGTTCGAATGTCATATGGTCGACACCATATGATCGAACTTTGAAAAGTTTGAAGGTTAAGTATAACAGTGCCGTACAGTGCAGAATGGGATAACTTCCCTTTTCTGCACTGAAATGCGATCTTGGAGTTGGTATATTTAAGTAGGGGGATGTGGGGGGTGAGGGGGGGGCTTGCCCCCCTGCTCAGAGCATTAAGGTAAGTTTTATTTTTTTTTTTGATGTTTTATTATATATTCCAAGTTTCAAAGTTCGATTATATGTTGTCAAACAAATGGGATTTGAAGTTTTGAAACTTCAAATATATAATATAGACCCTGATTTTCATATTTCCCTTTGCTTGGTTGCACATGAGGAAGATTCAATGGTTTCTAAAAAATGCATGGACTGAACATTTGTATCGTCTGGAATTTCATATTCTAATCTTTGATTGTGTATGAAAAAAGGACTACACTGGTACAGCCTACAGATACATAAATATCATGCCCTCCCCTTTTCTCCTCTACCTCCAAGACAATCTGTAACTACAGATGTGTCAGATTTTGCTGGGAGGGCAGTTTCTATTAGAGTAAAGGTGCAAGGTATGTTGAGCTGCTCACACACACAAAAGCATCTCAGTGTCATAGAGGTGTGGGTTGTAATCCATGCCATAAAATCTTTTCATCAATTGTGGTCCCTTGGACATTTTCAGGTATTACAGACAACATCACAGTGCTGTGGTACATAAACAAGCAAGGGGGGCACCATGTCATACCTTCTATGCAGGATGACTTTGATGGCTATAGTGGTAACTTTCAGCACTCCATAACCCTCCAAGAATATTACATTCTGACGGAGCAAAACATAGTGCCAGACAAGCTGAGCTGGACCAGGACAGACCATCACAAACAGAAGTGAATGAGGGGGTCTTCTATGAACTGATATCTTCGTGGGGAACTGTGAAAATGTCCAACAACTGTATCAATTTGTGGAAAGCCCCCTCATTCACAAACTGCTACAGTTGTGGGGAAGACCTCAAATAGCTCTGTTTGCCTTCTTTCAAAGCAGACAAATGAAAAAATCTGCTCCAGAGCTCCTTGCAAGCATGTCTGAAAAACAGATGAATTTTCACTCCAGTTGATGACAATATTCTTTTATGCATTTCCGCCATTTCCATTGATATCCAGGGCAATTCGCACTATTCAGAATGACTTTCCTAAAATTATTGTGACTAACATTTGGCAACAACAGCATTTGAACTCCATTCTTATGGAACTGGCAAAAGGCAATTATCACAAGCTTCCTCACAAACTGGAACTACTCATTCAATACAAGAGGAATTTGATACATGACAGTTTCAAACATCTTCATCTAACTACTCGGATAATTCAATATAAATTTCTTTTAGGCTTCTCTTTACAGAGAATGTGCAGCATGAACTAAAGCAGACAAGAAAACCTGCCTCTAAAAATCTTACATTGGCAAGTTGAAAAGATTTTCTACTTGGTATCTAGCCAATAACCAGCATATAATCAGGGATTATGCACCACTGGTGCTCAAATATTTATGTGAGTTACTAGCCTCTCTTACTGCTCTGTCAAGATATGTCTTGCAGCCATTTCAGCATGTCTGCCAATGGATTCTCTACTTTCTCCTATGCTTTTAGTGAAATCATGTTTGAAGGGAGTTCTCCATTTGAACCTGTCTATCAAATAGACTTAAGGCTCATTACATGGAAAATGGGTCTTCTCATCACTTTGACATCTTCAAGAAGGGTATCTGAGTTGCAAGCTGTCATGGTGGGTGAACCCAATCTGGTCTTCCAAAAAGACAGGGTCTCATTAAGAAAAAAATCCCTTATTTATATCCAAGGTTGTTTCAGAGTTGACTTTGAATGAAGCCATCAATCTCTCACTGTTTTATCCAGATCCTCAAAACCAAGGGTAAATGATTCTACATACACTGGACATTTATAGGAAGCTCAGGTACTATCTTGACAGAGCTGTCCTTAAGAAAAGCTAATCAACTATTTGTTTCTCATGTTGGGACAAATAAAGGACAACCCCTGTCAAAACAGACTATTTCCAGGTGGTTGTCTTCATCTATTGCCTTTTCTTATCTCCATCATGGTAAACTCGTTCCAGGCAATATAAAGGCTCATTCTGCTAGAGCCATACCTTCTTCAATGACATATTGGAAAGGGGGTAGACTCTTGAAGTATTCTAGACACAGCTGCATGGCCCTCTGTACATACCTTTACAAAGCATCACAAACAACATTCTTTTTCTAAATCCAGGACAGACATATAGGACCATCATTCTTTAGGGGCTGCTGAATCCCTATCCTTCCTCCTCCCAGGTTGGATAAACTTTAGTAATCCACACTAAATGCTACTGCAGCAGTGGGAATGATGAAGATAGTGCAGATCTTTAAGTTGCACTTATTAATAACAGTAGATGCTTGAATTCCTTCCTGTTGCAGTAGCTACATCTACCCTCCATCCCCCTATTTTTATATATAGTTACTTGTTGGGATATAAAATTATTTCTTATTTTAGTTGTTCTGGAAGAGTAAGCTCCGTCTTGACTTTTGAGCTAGAAATTCCTGCAAATTCTTCCCTCTGGCTGCTAATTTTCCCTCCACAGGGCTGCCCAATCAGCAGTCAGAGTGAAGGTGTGGGATGGAGCAACAGCTTTTGGAAGCTGTCTGGTTACTGTGTCTTTATTTATTTATCTATTGACATTTGATTGCCAGGAATGTCTGATTAGGCAGGTGCCAATTATCAGTGGTGGCTTGCAGAGAAAAGCTGTAAAGTCTTTCAAAAACATTTTAAGAACAATAATTTTACAATCTTCAAAAATAATATAAAGACATCCACACTTTAAATAATAATACCAAATTAGACATAATGTGGAAACATTAGTTAAGAATAGGAACAACCTGTATGAGAACAGTGACTTAATATTTAAAGAAATGTTAGCTACTTTATAGTGAAATTAAAGGTAAGTTAGTATAATGCAATATGAAGTGAGAGAAATAAATAGGGTTATGGCATATTTAGAAAGAGAGTCAGGGAAGAGAACAGAATTAAGTAAGAAAGTGAGTCAAGAAAAGGGAGACTAAGAATGTATAAGCAGGGATATACCCCCGGATTTACTAATCTTCCGTGTAAGACTAGATTAGTCTTACATGGAAGCGCCAGTCTAAGAGTATGATGACAGCGCGCCATGCATATTAATGAGGGCATGCTGCCTCAACTCTAAAGCTTACACAGAGCGTGGATGAGTGTAGGGGGCATGTTGGACTGCCGAGCAGTCCAAAAATCTACGCCCCTGCAATGAAGAAATGCTGCAATTTCGAGTTACATGAGCGAGTCTGCTCACATGTGCACAATTTAACACTACACTCCCTCATATTTTAAACAACTGACAAAATTAAAAATAAAAATAATTTTTTTTCTTCCGATATAGCTGCCCGTATTTGCGCGGGTTTGCCCATTGCTTAGCTACAGTTAGCAGCTTAGACACCAGAAGAGGATAATAAGAAAAATCTATGCAAATTAACCAAAATAGCAATAGCATAGTGGTTAGAGCCTTCGCACAAAGAGAAGGCGTGCCCGGTTGGAGTCCCACTACTGCATGTTCCATTTTCTGTGGGAAATCTGTATACAAAAATATTTCCTGACATTTTTTATGTATGTTTTGTAAAAAGCATTGAAATGTTAAATGTAGTAGTAAACAAATTTTATATATATATGTATATATATATATATATATATATATATATATATATATATATATATATATATATATATATATATATAAAAATAGGTGAAATGGTTATGCTTTCTGAGACATGAGTACCCTATTTTAAGCAATATAAAGCACTGCTAAGCTCATTTTACCATTATTGAGCATATTTAAATACAATTCCGTGTAGCTGCTCACCACACTAACCAGAGCAAACGCAACGTATTTACGTCGGGCAATGTCGATCAACCTCGAGCAACGTCGAGCAACGTAGAGCAACGTTGAGCAACATAGCGCAAGATTGAGCAACATTGGGCAAAGTCGGGCAAAGTTGAGCAGAGTCGGTCAAACACGCTCACACCTCCTTTAATGTACCTTAACCAGTCAGGTCTGCCCAGCAGGAAAATATAAAGCAGTGGCAGGGCTCAAACTCAGAATACTGTGCACTATAGTCACAGTACTTAACCACTAAGCCACGGCAGCATTTCATAAACATGCACTTTCACCAGACACATATCTATCAAAGGAATTTTAAACATTGCCAACGTCAGCTAAGCAGGCGTGCCTACAGCTGAGTTTTTCCAAAACTCGCCAATCACAAATAAGTGCGGGAAATGAGGCATATTCAAGATCCATAGGCAGGAATACTTGCTTTTACTGGTTGTAGCTTCTTTCTGCAGTCAGCATGGCCTGTGTTGAAGAAGGTACTCGATTTAGAGCGCAAAGCTGGGGCATCCAGGAGTCCAAAGTAATGGTTTGGCTCCTTGTCCACTATCATGAGGAAAGACTCCTGCAGTGCCAGTAACAGGGTACCCAATATAAAACGGAAGCCTGGAACAGTCTTGCCCATGATCTCGCCAGTGCCACTGGTGTTCCTCGGACTGGTGAGCAAGTCAGGCACCATTATTATGACCTGAAGCGACGTAGGGAGGATCAACTGGACCAGTGGATCCAGGAATCCTGTACAATGCCTAATGCCCCAGTAATGAGTAAGTAGCCATTGTATTAAATAGTTAAGAATTGCTATGCTTGTCTATACTATGGATAGGTATGTCTCAAAATCACTGCATTTACTTCACAGCTGCAGGTGTCCGGGCTATGAACCAGCAAGCCCATGAAGATAGGCTGCAAGGACTGCATCATCAGGCAGGTTAGTAATTATTCTGCATATACTGTTATATAAAATAAATGAGAGAGCCTTCAAAACGTCTTTTAACCCAATAAATAAAGGTGTAATAATCCTTTAATAAATGTATGATTCATGGAGTGCATCTGTGTCTTTTTCTTTGATATGTTGTTGTACTGTTGCATTCTACAAATAGTAGTGTTGTATTAAGCAGTGTCAACCCACACTTGGGTAGGCCCATATAACGTGGATGAAGGGAGTGCCAGTAGCTTGTATGCATATGTACAGCCCTCAACTGTTGGTTCATGGCCAGCATGTACAGGTTAATCTGGCACATGATTAGCTTGGTATTGTGTTCCCCAGAAATGTCAGTGTGCTGTCAGAAATGTAGGGAGCTGTTAACATATAACTGATACTTTCACCTGAACATATCTAGATAATTATATGAAAGTAGATCTGTCAGTGTACCATCTTAGCAGTAGTGTGTGTGAGCAACTCTCAAAATATGTTGCAGTAACATCTGCATCTTGGACAGTTTGTATATAAAATGCAGCTCATGTATATAATGATCTAGCAAAATCCAATTGCACAATATAAGGACATTGGGTAGTGTAATAATACATGTAAGGAACATATAACTGCAGTTAATAGGAATGTAGTGAAAACTAGAAGGATATATAAGTTGTTAACTGAGCTATCTTTTCCCACCCTACTGTATGTGCATAAAAAATGCAATTCCACACCTCAATCGGTATGTCTAATCTCAAAACATTTGTTGGGACATATGTCCTATTGGTTTATAAATATTTGCATTTATTTCTATGCATGTGCCCTGTTAAAATTCCACAATATTGGTGGCCTGTTGCCATCAATTCAACTTGCATGCTGTTGCAATGTCGACTTATGTTCTATATATGCATGTGTCATGCTTTCTTTTCAACTGTTGAAATTCTGGTGTGTTGGTTTAATGGGAATACTTCTGCATGCTGTTACAACTAATTGGCAATGCTGCTGATGGTTACTAACCCATATCTTTATTAAACTCTCCAAAACATAGTTCGTATGGGAAGGCCAGTCCCAGCGGACCCACCTGTCCCACCTCAGCTGGCCATGGCACCTGACACCAGCAGATCTTGTGCCCAGCCTAGGACCTCCTCCTCCATTGGCCCTGTGCCACCTTCGGGTGGAAGCACTGCAAGGGATGGGGCTCGGCCCCCCCGTGCAGGTGTGGGTGGAGGGGCACCTATCATCCTTCGAACGGTCCGGGCTTTGGTGCGTAGAGAGATTGAACGTTCTGTTGCAGAACCTCTATGCCAGCTTGAGGCCCAAGTGGTGCAAATCCCAGGTCAGCCTGCCCCTCCTACACATCCCCCAGCACAGCCACCCTCTGGGCCGTGAAGGTGCAGTGGTGACTGCTCATGGGTGGGGACCTCAGTCCCACTGTTTCCATCTGGGGGCTCATGGGCTTGCGATTTCCAAACATCCCTCCCTGTCAAAGGTGTTCACCCACCACATGTGTCATATACCTCACCCTGTATGCATCTTGTTTGTCTTGTCTGTTTACCTTCCCGACCTACCTTCCCAAATATACCTACATCCCCTACCGCACATTCCACTCTCACCTGAAAAAAAAAAGGGCAATCTGCTCCCAAAAAAAAAATTACACCCCATACATAGCTGCCCATTTTGCACACATGTACACTGGACACAGGAAATGTTATTTAATCGGCATTAAAACATACTTTGTTGTCCTCACCCCTCTCTCTCTCAGGGGTTGAAGGGTTCATATCTACCTCCAAATTTATAGCATATGCACAGCTGTTGCTGTTGAAGAAATGGACAGCTATGGACCTTCCCTACACCCGTCCTGCACATCCCAAGCTATTTTCCATACTGTCTTTCCCTCTTTGTGCCCCTTTTTCACCACTTCCCTATCTCCCCATTTTTCTTTTCTTTCAAAGAAATTAGCACGGGGGTGAGCAGGAGTAAGCACTATTAAGCAGTACTGAGCGGGTTTGTACTGGTTTGCGCTTGTTTGCACTTGGCTAAGCAATGTGCAAACCCATGCAAACCCACTTACAACTGCTTAAAATTGCCTTAGTCACTCTATATGTGAGGGCCCTTGTTCTGCTCAGGAGCAAAATAAAACACCTCTGCAAGTTTCGAAACCCGGACCTTGCAAACACCACACAATATGAATTACCACTAAGCCATGGTAGATATACATCAAGTTGGTGCTTAAATAATTATACCATGCATCAGAATGAGTGAATGTAAAGGAAAATTAGGAATACCATACCACACAACTTGTTCTGTGGATGTTGACCAACAGTTGTTGTGGTATTATATTACATGACTGTGATAAGAGAAGCAGCCATTCAAGCAGGAAATAATGGTACACCATCACTTTACAACCCCACACAGTATCACAGCAGGACAAACACTGGCATATCTGTTTAAAGCAGAGGCCATTCCTCCCAATTGTCCCTAATTTTCAGGGATGTCCCTGATTTTGATACAAATTTTACCTTTGTCCCTCTGAACCCCTCCTAAAACTACTGACTTTGGCCAGAAAGGTGATGAATTGCACTTAAAGAATAATGACAATACTTAAGAGTTAGACACTTCTTTTACTTCAGAAAAGGTGTATTAATTCATATGCTCTGATTTTCTAAATGTTTCAACTTAATGGCACTAATATTTTAAAGGTGTCCCTGATTGTCCCTGACTTTTTCTTGACATTTCCCTGAGTTTGTTCAAATATGTACCTGATTGCTTGAGAGGTCTGGCAGAGGCAGAAACATAGAGGCATATTAGCCTTTCTGCTGTTACACAGTGTGCAAATAGCTTTGGAAGGAGTTTCTGAAGCATACCCTTATGTAGGAATACAACACTGAAATACAAATGGATGTAGCCATGTACTGGTAGCAACCAACTGTAAGAATGCCATTGCCCTATTGCTGAAAAGACCTGTGTGGTGCACAGACAAAAAATAACAGGCAATTCTCTGGCTATCATGTGGATAGGTCCACAGTTAGGAGTTACGCAGACAGACTACTTGACTTGATAAACTAACATGTTCACAGCAGCCCTGTAAGTTCAGCAAGATAAAATCCACACAATACTACTTATACTCTTTGTACTTCTGCAACCCTACCCAAATGTAAAATATACCTGTGTGTGCAGGGTCTACCAAGGATGTAGGTAAGCATACTAACAGTACTGAAATGTGTCCAGTTTTCCTGAGCAGCTTGTGATAATGTCAACACTAAAAAAGCACAAACTGTTTAGAGCTGAGTAAATGAATATTCACAGAATAGCAGTTCACAAACAATTCTTGTGCCAAAGGAATACATCTCTATAACTAGCTTTGTGTGGCAGTTTATTGTAACAGTTGAAAATAAAGTACATCTTTCCATGTATCTTGGGGTAGCATTTTGAGGGGTGAGTACATTTCTACACTGACAAGTGGGTACTGGAAGCAGCAACATTAGGTCTGAGTACAAAATGTAAATCTCTGGCTACACCCCTGGCTTCTGATATAAGAACTATACCAACCTTCTGTCTTAAACAATGATGTCCACACCAAACAAGGATGATCTCCATCTTGGAAAGCTGAAAGGGCCACGCCTACATGAGTCAGCAATTTATAGCACTGGGTTGCTATGATAGTGATTACTGCAATTACTACACAGCAGGCTGCATGCAATTAGCGGCCACTAATTGGTGCAGAGGCCATCACATGCTCATGTGCAAATTCCTACAAAAGCAGGCTGCAATCTCTGCCAATAAACTCAATCACAGAGAGAGAGAGAGAGAGAGACTCAATCACAGAGAGAGAGAGAGAGAGACTCAATGAGAGAGAGAGAGAGAGAGAGAGAGAGAGAGAGAGAGAGAGAATTACCAAATTATACAAAGGGAAGGTATGTGACACATATGTATTTACTGGCATTTAGAGAATTACCAAATTATACAAAGGGGAGGTATGTGACACATATGTATTTACTGGCATTTAGTAGATGTTTGTTTGTGTCTTTCGGCTTTTCCTGGTTAGGGGTCACCACAGCGGAACTCCAGCACTCTAATGATTGGTAGTTGATTTTTACGTGCTGAGTTACCAGCCCTGATGCACAACCTTCAACGAAGGTATGCCCATTCACGTATGTCTCCACGTAGAAGACACTCTAGCTGAGAATCGAACTGGACAGCGTCTTACTGTGAGGCGACAATGCTACCGAAGCACCACCACCGCGTAGATGTTGCTGAAAAATATTCTACATAATGTGAAACATTCATATGTGGCAGCAGTACTTCTTTATGCACAGATGTTCTGCTTAACTACTACTATGGACAATACTGTGTGTAACTGTGGTCAGTGGGACATACCTGCGAAATGTGTAGCTCAGCATTAAATGTCAAAGATCTGATCCATGTTATCTGTGTTTTGTACAGTAGTGTGGCCAATGGCTGTTGGGGGATTAGCGCTGACATTATATAAACATGGGTATGGAAGAACAACACATGCATGATAGCCATATTAAAGTGTAGCTTAGCATTAGCAACTGCTGTAGCAGTCTAGTATGCTTATCTAGCATCTGTTGCCATATATACCCCCCCTAATGTTAGTCTGTGTTCATATGTGACACCTGTTTGTTTTGCAGCAAGGCCCAACAGTTCAGCTGTGAGGTCCAGGGACTTACAACAGTATGGACCATGTGTGTGTATGCCACACACATACAGAGAAATATATATGTGTCATATATATTCACATCTGTATATGTGCATAGAGCAGGGGACATATTGCAACTGTTTGTGAAGGGTGGAGATATATATGTTGGTGAAGGTTAGTATGTGCATATTTGTATGTAGGTTTTAGTGTGTGACAAACAAGACAGCATACAGTGCTGGTATATGACATGTGGTGGTTAAACACTGTGGGTGGTTCAGTTTGTAATGTTGAAGCCAGTAAGGCCTGCTAAAGCTACCTGGGCTGTGAACATCTTCAATGCATTTATCCCAAGACTGTGCGATTTTATTACATTACTGTACACCTTACATCCTTTGTATAATTGATATTCTCACTATGAAAGGTGAAATGTATATGTGCCTATATATATATATATATATATATATATATATATGTAGACAAATGGATGTGTGTATGAATATACACACACACACACACACACACACATATATATATATATATTTATATATACATATATCTATATATATCTATATATATATCTATCTATCTATATATATATATATATATATATATATATATATATATATATATATACTCATACACACCTACATCTACTTTTTGCAATAGATTCTCTGTACTGTTGACTGACTGTGATGGTCAATATGTTTGTGAATACGTCAAAGATATGTATCTGTGGGATAGCTTAGTGGGAAACTGTTTATGTTATGGTATTATAGGTCCTTGCTTTGATCCTAGCAAAAGCTGTGTATTCTGTTGCTAGGCAGAACAATTGCTATTGCATACAGTGTGATTAAGTCCCTTGGTTTTAACTAGGGTGTGTCATTGGAGGCTAAAGCACTACCGCTATGATTATTGATTGGTACCGATGTTGAATGCAAATCGTCTGTGTACTGTAGTACTAATTGAAGCTCTGGGCCTGTACAGCAAAGTATGGTGTATGTCCACATTGCTTGCATTCACTGTTTTGTGTGGTCCCTGTATTCATCACAGATTACATTTCTCAAGATTAAGGTTGTGTAAGGGCTGACACACAGTACTGTATAGTACACACTGAAAGCTTATCTGGGTTGTCATACCTTTGTGCCCTGTAATTATGATTGATGTGTGTGTGGGTATGTCTGTAACATGTCCTTTGACATATGTGTGGTAATACATATAACTGCGTATCTAGCAACATTCATAGTGTACTACAGCAGTATGTGACCTATATTCCTAATTGTGCACATATCTTGGCCACGGGTTTGGCATTAACAAGTTGTGTGGTATAATAGTAATACATTTACTGGACCTTACACTGATTGTGATGGATGATATATTTCTTTACACATCAGCTTGATGTATATCTGCTGTGGCTAGGTGGTGCATTGTGTTGCATACAATGCATATAATGTTAAATGTGCCATATGACTTGCTCGGACATATTTTTGTATTTATGTCTTCCAGGGATCATGGCCCACCACAGGAACTCGAGTTACAGTAGTGCTGAAGATGATATCATTACTAGCAGTATGATTCAGCACTACCGTCTCATGTTCTCACGAACCAGCCAGGACCAGCAGGAGTGTACTGCAATGTGGCAAGATGTTGTCTGCAGGGTCAATGAGGTAGGCCTGCATAACCGGACATATGAGCAGGTACGCCACTACTGCAGTGATCTTCTCAGACATGTCCGTCAGCATGCCGCTGATGTGCGTAGACAACAGCTTGCAGCAGGAGGTGGTGTTAATATCCATCCCCCCCTCACCAGAGTAGAGGAGCTGCTCATGAGCCTGGTGGCACCTGCCCAACAACAACAGCAGCAGACATACACCATGATGGAGGTTGGAGCCACCCATAAGCACACATGGAGCATGCAATTTACATAGCATATCTGTAGACTACTGTTATCTGTATTGGTAGATCATGCATATGTGAGATGTGGAGTGTATCGTTCGAAGATGCGGAGCCTGTTTTTGTGCAATACTGATCATTTGGAACATAATCTGTAGCCCTGTGAATATAAACTGCTGTTGTACTGTAAGATTGCAAACACACAGTAGCAATGCCACAGATGTGGCCACTGACAAACTGTCTCATCTTTATGTAGGTCCCTCTGTGGTGACATCAAGGCAGCAGACAGATGCTGGTGAGTTTGTTTTACATTTATTATTGTAAATAAAAAGTGCATGTCATAGTTAAGGTGTAGGCCATGTACACATGTAACACACCTACCCATAATGCATGCTGTGCATGTTTGGTGTAAGAGCACGCACATCTCACTAATGTGATTAGCTGCCTCAAACACATGCAATACCCAGACCATCTCAAACAATTTGTGGCTAGACTGTAGTGACCATTGGATAGGCACAGTTGATACTCAACATGCACATAACATATACATCTATGTCATACAGAGTGCATTTTAACATGCTACACATAAAGGATTCCCAAATCCTCTGTAAAGACACAAAATCTCATCCACACATTACACATAATATACATGATGGGTAGAGGCCTATCCTGGAGCATTTAAACACTTTGCAATACACTACACATTCATGTCAGGGAATGCTCCTTATTGGCCTCCTTACAAACTCACGTAACAACTGGTTGTGAAATGATGACTTTAGCCAAGGTAGTACAGTTCCAGCACAGCATGATTATTGCTGGTTTTTGAAACATTTGTAGCCTTGAGTGACCACCTGATGTTTCATGATGATGGCCTATGGTACTATACCCCATCCAGTTATTGTAACCATAGCTGTCATTGCTACACATCATAATGATGCATGTGTGCACACATATGCACCTCTAAACAGTATGCATACCAATCATCATTTGCACAACTGACACATATATGTCTTGTGATGCTATTGAGTGGCTAAGTCATATGACACATATTGGGTATGTGTAGTGTTTAAATATGCAGTTGTGTTTTAGCATGCCATATCATTTATGAGACTGGCATGTCCACAATATGATCTACACTCACCATACGTACCGTACATTGGGTATGTAGCCGAATGGCATTCCATCAATTATCCATGCACCCCTGATGATGTTGTGTGAATACTCATCATACATGTGCTAAAATGTGTCCACAATTATTTGCTAAAGACACAGATGCTGTAATTAGCACTGGATACCTATCTGACACACAGATACACATCCAGCAATGGTATGTACACCTGTGAGTTATGGTGCACAGTACATCACAGGGTTATGAATACGTGCACAGCAATGTTGTGTCCATGTATGCATTGTGTTCCAGGGTGAGGGCCATCACCTAATAGCAAAACACATGCATCAAAGCCATGTATACTGTTAGTAACAAGGACTGACTACACTTGCACTGCATGCTGTTGAGCAACACATGTCCTGCATGCTGACATGTGTGATATGACTGTTTTGCTTGTGATAGTGTACCCCACCATCACCTGCTATTGTGTATGTTCTGTGACCACTGGTGTTGAGTGCATCTGCTTTCGGGAGGAGTGTAATTTTGTATGTGTGCATGGGCGCATGTGCGTATGTGTGCATGTGTGCATGTGTGCATGTTTGCATGTGTGCATGTGCGCATGTGGTCTGAAGTCATGTTCAGGTCTTAAAGTGTGTTTCCTGTTTTCCTCTAACAGGTGGCGAGGTGGGGCTGGTTCAGTACAGCAGGGAACCTGATGTCACTGAGACAGACAGTGATGATGAGGATAGGTATGTTGAGGCACAGGCAGGATTGTCAGGGTCTGTTGTTGGGCCACCAATTGACAGTACACAAGTCTCCACCCCATCCATGCACACAGTCATACTGCCTGTACATCCATCATCACCATTGCCCTTAGCTGAGGGACAGTGTACAGTTGGCACTGGCCAGGACAGTGTGGTTTCTATGGCACATGTATCAGGACACAGCAGCCATAACCAGATGTCTGGAATGGTACCACATAGGCAGATGCCAAGGGGTTCTCGTCAGAGCACTGCTGGTCATCATGCCTCTGGCAGATGTGCCACACCTCTTTCTACCACATGCATGTTGCAGGCTGTCATAGAGGCACAAACACGAATGGAGCGGTACACCAGACAGGGGCTAAGGGCACAGAGGGCTCATTACACCTCTGTAAATGACAGCATCCATGACCTAGCAGGTGCCATACGTAACTACACTGAGGTCATTGATAGATGTTGGGGTGAGACATTGGATGTCCTCCACAACGTCATGTCCATGCATCAGGACAGTGCAGGATGGTTTAGACGTCGATGTGGATGTATGCCAGCAACATCACCAGCTGGAGGTCGCCGTGGACATCCAGCAAGTCACAGCTGCTCCTGTAGTGCCAGTACCAGCCCCAGCAATGTTGGGGGGGCTGTCCATAGACTGTCCTAGCAGACCACGTGCACGTGGCTCTGGCCAGTCACAGCAGGGACCTGGATTCAGTGGACATATGTCAACCTCTTCGGATAGTACCCAATCTGGATTAGTACCTGATACTGTCTGTAGCACCTCTGCCAGGCACAAGTTCTGCATTCGTGACCAGAGACGGTGATCTGTAAAGCCTGCCAGGTACAGTCTGTATCTGTCTCACAAATCCCCTTATATGGCAGCCACATGGTGGAACTGTGTGCATGCAGACACACACACATAAACCAGAAACCTAGGGCAAACATATACCCGCACACATGGCATCAACATTGGCCCATAACCATAATCATTGCCCTCACACACACACTCACACACACATGTCAATTGTATGGCTCAATGTAGACCTCTGGCAAACCAACAACACACCTTGTGCATATGATGAAACCTGTGCCACCTCCTGTCATCTGTAACACTGATGCAGGAACAGGTTAACATGGTGCTGATGCACAGGGTGACTTTAATAAAGTACAGCAATGGTTGGATGTGTAGCATGTTGTCAGTAGCAAAGTGTAATGATATCTTTGAAGGTGTAACTGAGCAGGCATGATGCATTAAAGCTGTAATTAGCATTGTTGTATTGTTTTCACCAGTGTTTATTCCAATTGCATTTTGTTTGCCCATGTGCCACTTGGCTGATGTGTGTAGTTGTGTCAGCATGCGTTATACAGTGGACAGTAAGTGTGGGGTGTGTGCAACACATGTTTGCAGGTGTCCATTTATGAACATGGTGGAGGTGCATTGTCTGCATGTACATGCATATTGGACACATGAGCAGGGTGACAGCAACTCTATTGGCCAGTGTTAACACTCCATAGTTTCTATTGGTGGCCAGTATGCATTGTACTACACACATTTTGGAACTTGAGTATGCATGTGTGTGTATGACATGGGTTGACACTGTGCTGTGGGTGATGCTGTTGTTGCTATCTGTCATTGGTTTGCATTACTAAGGTTAACACTGTCCCAGCTGCATAATCCTTTAGTAATGCACACTGTTCACCTACAAGGTTGCATGGACTGTGCTATCACAAACACAAGAAATTATCACTTATACAGTAAAAGTGCATTAGCCTCATGGACCCCTGCCATAAACTAAATATGTAATAGAAGGTGTGAAGTTGTACCAAAAAGAGTTGCATACCAAGAAGGGATAACCACTCTGGTCAGTATCATTGGGAAAATACAGGCCCTCATTAAACATACAAGGCAAGCTTCAAAATACAAAATGGCAAAGATTCCAAAGACAACACTAAAGCTTTCCTGGGCTATATAAAAGGTCTTTCTAACCACTTCGGCAATGTGATTGTCAAAGGAGAGATTGCTATCTACTTGGGTCCCCAAATCCCTAATTACTTCTTCCGTACTTAATGGATTACCACCTATGTGGTAATTTGTGGGCACTTTGTTTTTCCCAAAGGGGATGACTATGCACTTTTTGGCATTTAGCTTTAGGCCATGACTCTGGCACCAGTTATCCGTCTCTGTGAGACCCTTTTGGAGGATGCTTGTGTCAGTCGGCGAGCTGATTATGGCACCCAGTTTGCAGTCATCTGTGAACTTGGTCAGCCATAGTCCTCACGTGTTAGCCTGTACCTCATAGAAATATATACCGAACAAGTGAGGTCCCAGGACTGAACCTTGTGGGACACCACTTGTAACTGGTTTAGAGTCTGACATGGCACCTACAATTGTGACCATGTGGGTTTTATCCCTGAGCCAGTTTGCAACCCATCTTGTGACATAGGGGTTGATATTTAAGCTGGTGAGCTTATTTATGATGCCCAAGTGGGGTATTTTGCCAAAGGCTTTTTCGAGTTCCAGGTAGGCTGTGTGGACTACCTTCCCTTCATCTATGGCCTTGGTGACTGTTTCAAAGACATTGACCAGGTTCAAGAGGCAAGATCTGACTTTAAAAAAGCCGAATTGGGTAGGATCCAGTGTTTGGAGGTTCCCAATGTTTTTGTTTATGAGTTCCATGATGATATGCTCCAAATCTTTGCAGACCAAGCTAGTCAGGCTTATAGGGCGATAGTTTCCAGGGTCCGTTGTGGCACCACCTTTGTGGAGTGGGACCACTGTTGTTGTACGCCATTCCTTGGGTACATATCTTGTAGTAAGGCTGAGATTGAACAGTGACTTTATGTGAGGGTTCAGTTCTTCTTGGAACTCATGTAAGATGCAGCCTGGGACACCGTCCGGTCCCATTGATGCTGTGTGTTTTGCTTTGGAGCGGGCAGCTCTCACCTGTGCATCTGTGATGTCAGGGAGGCTACACTCTGTTGGGATAGACATTTGCTCTTTTGGGGGGGGAGAAGTTTGCACTGAACCTGTCGGCCAGGATGTTGGCAATGTCTGTGGGTTCAGTGTATTTTTTGTCATTTTGCACTAACTTAGAGCATATCTGGGAGTTGCCACCCAGGTTCCTGACATAATTAAAGAAGGCCTTGTGATTATCTTTAGCATCTTGTGCAATTTTTCTTTCGAAGCTGGCCTTGGATGATTTTATGAGGGATCGTAGTTTCTTACTAGTACTGATCAGAGATGCCTTCCCTTTTTTGGGATTTTGCTCTATCATGTAGTAGCTTCCTCCTTCTGTTGTATAGCTTATTTATGGCTGGGGTCCACCAGATAGGTCTCCTGCCTTTGGAGGAGTGAGTCTTGGTTTTATTTGGGATAGCACGATCCATGCATTTCTGTAGGTGTCCATAGAATGCATTTGTAAAGGATTCTGCGGTTTGGGCAGTATTTTCCACTGGCCCGGGGGTTTTGAAGGACTCCACTTTGGTTTTGAGAAGTGTGAAGTTTGCTTTTGAGAAGTTCTTCACCGTGGTTTCCTTGTCTGGGGGTGGGGACGGGATATGGATGTCCAGTGAGATTAATTTATGGTCAGATCTTACCAATGGGGGGTATACCTCTGGTATGGAACATAGAGTCCCCATGTTGGTGATGATCAGGTCCAATATGTTTTCCCCTCTTGTGGGAGTGGTGACCAGCTGTTCCATAGCATTTGAGTTTATAAATTCTAGGAACCATTGGGCGAGGGTGTTGGGGCTTGAGTAGTGCTCCCAGTCTATGTTTGGGTAGTTGAAGTCACCCAATATGGTGGTGTTTGAAGAGACCTTCATATTCTCCAGTGTTCTCAGGAAAGCCGAGTGCTGGCTACTGAGACTTGTCTGCATATATCAACTGGACACAAGCTGATTTAAGTATATTTTTCTGCACTTATTTAAGATTTGAGTCAGTAAATATTGTGTGTCTTTGATTCACTAAATATTGTGTCTCTGTCTCTCTGCAGTTATCTGAGCTCACTGAAAGTTGTTAGACTGCTTTGAAATTCCTTTGTTAGTGTTACTTAGCTTGGGGGTTTCTGCTAGCATTAAAATCTGCGTTGGTTACATTTCTAGTAATAATTTTAAATCGAGTTGCTGGCTACTGAGACTTGTCTGCATATATCAACTGGACACAAGCTGATTTTAAGTATATTCTTCTGCACTTATTTAAGATTTGAGTCAATAAATATTGTGCGTCTTTGATTCACTAAATATTGTGTCTCTGTCTCTCTGCAGTTATTTCCCCACCCCCTCCCTGTTTCTAGCTATGGTGTTAATCTTGATGGCTTTGGAATTGCCCACCCCTGCTGTAAATCTCTTTTTGCACACACCTCCTGGACCCATCTCATTTGCTCACTCATCTGAGTACAGTGAGATCATATTTTGATTTTGGATACTCCTACCAGTCCCATCTCCTCTGCGGTGTACAGAGGGAGCACTAGGGATGGGCATTCCCCTATAGTATCTTAATCTGCTCTGTTTCCTCCGTCTCAAAAAAAAAATTTACACTTAATCTGCCTAACTGTATTTGTGTTTCTTCCTACTTTATTACCTTATTTTGCTTTTGCCTCTTCTTAAAAGTACTCAATTGAAGATATTCTGCTGTCTTTATTACTGCTTGTTAGTAGCCTGATTAAATTGTAACTGTTATTCTAAGGCCCTTGGTTTAAGCACTTGGGCTTCAAACCAGTTGTTTTACATTAAGAAGGTTTGTTGTCTGCACTGTTGTGGCAGGACAGGTAGCGTACATCCCTCTAAGTTGGGAACTGCTGATTGTCTGTTATTCTAAAAGCGTATTAGTTCTGGGTTAAGAACTTGGGCGTCAGGCCAGTTATTTTACATTAAGAAGGTTTGTGGTCTGCACTCTTGTGGGAGGAGAGGCTAGATTCTGCTCTTCTCAGCTGGGAATTTCTGGTTAAAGGCTTATTGCGCATGCTTACTTGAACTGTTTCTTTCTGAAATCGGTATGCCTTGTTTGCTGTAGCATAGACTAGATTCAGGCCGGCTGGATCTAGCTTTGTTTGTATAACTTGTCCACTGATCCAGGCCGTCTTTTTTGGAGAAGGTTTCTCTGTACCCTAGTGGCAGGACTGTGCAGTTAGAACTTGTCTGATTGAAGACTGCTGGAACAGGGCTCAGTTTTAAGATTTTTAAATGGTTAATTGGGTAAAGTGTTGTTTTGATTGTATCTGCTCTATTTTCTGGAAAACAATATATATATATATATATATATATATATATATACATATATATATATATATATATATATATATATATATATATATATATACTTGTTTCTCACCTTTCTGAACTAGTATAGTCCAGTTTTCATGTTATTGCTGAATCCAGGGCTGTGTTACAAGTCTCTGTGTTGCCATACCTTACTTGGATAGAAGGAAGTTTCTCTGTTCACCTGTGTGAGAGGGGAGCTTTGAGCAGGCTATCTGTCCCTGGAGGAGTGGTTTCAGCCCAGAAGTTGGTAGTTTATTGGCCTTTTTGGGCTAATTTTGATTGTATCTGCTCTATTTTCTGAAAAAATATATATATACTTGTTTCCCGCCTTTCTGAACTAGTATAGTCCAGTTTTCAGGTTATTGCTGAATCCAGGGCTGTGTTACAAGTTACTGTTTTGCCATTACCTTACTTGGATAGAAGGAAGTTTCTCTGTTCACCTGTGAGAGAGGGGAGCTTTGAGCAGCCTATCTGTCCCTGGAGGAGTGGTTTCAGCCCAGAGGTTAGGAGTTTATTGGCCATTTTGGGCTAATTTTGATCTCTTTCACTTCCCTGCTATAAAAAACTAATTTGCACAGTTTTTACACTTGTGTTCCACTCAGCAAGTGCCTTCCAGGTGTACTGCAGAGTCTACAGCAGCAGAGAGACAAAAGAGTGACTTTGGAGTGATTAAGTATCACTTTTCTGCTTTTCTTGCTGTCTTAACTAATTCCGCATAAAACGCCAGTTTTTTTAGCGAATCTGTGATTTAAAAAGTTTGTTATTGTATACAACTCCTCGTGGTGTCCTGCAGAGTGATACAGGCAACAGAGAGACCCAAGAGAGACTTTTCCATATTTAAGTATTTTTTGTCTGTTTTTTTTTTTGCTCTGACTGCCTTTTCCCACCTAAAAAGAGGATTTCTAACTGATCTGTGCTTTAAAAACTTTAAATTGCATTTGCCTTCTGTTTTTACAGTTTTTGCACTTGTTTTCTATCAATTTAAGTTGTTTTTGTATTGTATAACTGTTGTAGGCTACACACTAAAGTGCACTAGCCTGTTTATAGCATTTACAGTGTTTTCTGTGTGTTTTTCTGCTGTCTCCTGAAAAAAACAAACAAAAAAAAAAAAAAATTCTCTTTTCCCACCTTTGCTGAACTAGATTAGTCCATATTTCAGGTTTTGCTGAATTCCGGACTGTGGTATAGTTTCCTGTGTTGCCCATATCCTTACTTGGATAGGAGGAAGCTTCTCTGTTCACCAGTGAGAGTAGGGAGCTTTGAGCAGCCTATCTGTCCCTGGAGGAGTGGTCTCAGCCCTGAAACTAGAAGCTTATTGTCCATTTTGGGTGAATTCCTATCTCTTTCAGTTTCCCTGCTTTAAAACCCGCATTTGTGCAGTTTTGCACCAGTATACAACTATGCACAGCTCCTCGTGGTGTCCTGCAGAGTGATACAGGCAAAAGAGAGACCCAAGAGAGACTTTTCCAGATTTAAGTATTTTTTCTCTGTTTTTTTGCTCCGACTGCCT
The DNA here is from genome assembly GCF_019279795.1 of Protopterus annectens. Lineage (NCBI taxonomy): Eukaryota > Metazoa > Chordata > Ceratodontiformes > Protopteridae > Protopterus > Protopterus annectens. Next base: position 1,980,392,078 of record NC_056725.1, on the reverse strand, counting down.
TTTCCCACCTAAAAAGTGAATTTCTAACTAATCTCTGCTTTAAAAAGTTTAAATTGCATTCGCCTTCTGCTTTTTATAGTTTTTGCACTTGTTTTATATCAATTTAAGTCGTTTTTGTATTGTATAACTGTTGTAGGCTACACACTAAAGTGCTCTAGCCTGTTTATAGCATTTACAGTGTTTTCTGTGTGTTTTTCTGCTGTTTCCTGAAAAAAACAAAAAAAATATTCTCTTTTCCCGCCTTTGCTGAACTAGATTAGTCCAGATTTCAGGTTTTGCTGAATTCTGGACTGTGGTATAGTTTCCTGTGTTGCCCATATCCTTACTTGGATAAGAGGAAGCTTCTCTGTTAACCAGTGAGAATGGGGAGCTTTGAGCAGCCTATCTGTCCCTGGAGGAGTGGTCTCAGCCCTGAAACTAGTAGCTTATTGGCCATTTTGGGTCAATTCCTATCTCTTTCAGTTTCCCTGCTTTAAAACCCACATTTGCAAGGTTTTGCGCCAGTATACAACTCCGCACAGCTCCTCGTGGTGTCCTGCAGAGTGATACAGGCAACAGAGAGACCCAAGAGAGACTTTTCCAGATTTAAGTATTTTCTTCTTTGTTTTTTTGCTCCGACTGGGTTTTCCCACCTAAAAAGCGAATTTCTAACTGATCTCTGCTTTAAAAAGTTTAAATTGCATTTGCCTTCTGCTTTTTACAGTTTTTGCACTTGTTTTATATCAATTTAAGTCATTTTTGTATTGTATAACTGTTGTAGGCTACACACTAAAGTGTGCTAGCCTGTTTATAGCATTTACAGTGTTTTCTGTGTGTGTTTCTGCTGTTTCTGTAAAAAACAAAACAAAAAAAAAACATTCTCTTTTCCCGCCTTTGCTGAACTAGATTAGTCCAGATTTCAGGTTTTGCTGAATTCCGGACTGTGGTATAGTTTCCTGTGTTGCCCATATCCTTACTTGGATAGGAGGAAGCTTCTCTGTTAACCAGTGAGAGTGGGGAGCTTTGAGCTCCCTGGAGGAGTGGTCTCAGTCCTGAAACTAGTAGCTTTTTGGCCGTTTTGGGTCAATTCCTATCTCTTTCAGTTTCCCTGCTTTAAAACCCACATCTGCATGGTTTTGCGCCAGTATACAACTCCACACAGCTCCTCGTGGTGTCCTGCAGAGTGATACAGGCAACAGAGAGACCCAAGAGAGACTTTCCCAGATTTAAGTATTTTTTTCTCTGTTTTTTTTGCTCCGACTAACTACCTTTTCCCGCCTAAAAAGCAAATTTCTAACTGATCTCTGCTTTAAAAAGTTTAAATTGCATTTGCCTTCTGCTTTTTACAGTTTTTGAACTTGTTTTATATCAATTTATGTCATTTTTGTATTGTATAACTGCTGTAGGCTACACACTAAAGTGTGCTAGCCTGTTTATAGCATTTACAGTGTTTTCTGTGTGTTTTTCTGCTGTTTCCTGAAATAAACAAAAAAAAAATATTCTCTTTTCCCGCCTTTGCTGAACTAGATTAGTCCAGATTTCAGGTTTTGCTGAATTCCAGACTGTGGTATAGTTTCCTGTGTTGCCTATATCCTTACTTGGATAGGAGGAAGCTTCTCTGTTCACCAGTGATAGTGGGGAGCTTTGAGAAGCCTATCTGTCCCTGGAGGAGTGGTCTCAGCCCTGAAACTAGTAGCTTTTTGGCCGTTTTGGGTCAATTCCTATCTCTTTCAGTTTCCCTGCTTTAAAACCCGCATTTGCATGGTTTTGCACTATTTTGCACATAGCGCAGCATCGGGCAGCGCCACTTAAACGGGTTTAAATTATTCCTGGCTGCACAAAGTCTGCTCTTTACTTTTTCCCTTAGAACTGTTCTAAATCTCAAAGTAAGCACTCTATTTTCATTCTAAAGGCCTGCAGGTGCTTGTATAAGTAATCTTATAAGTAAGCACTAATAAACTAAAGTACTACACCCTCTTATACTCCCTTTAAGTACTTGGCTCCCTATTGGTCCTTTTTGATCAGTTAAAAAGTAGTTCCTTATACTATTCTGGCATGTCCAAAAGTCAGTTTTGGTTTACTCTCCAGTTCAGCTGGTGAATTAGGGAATCTTGAGGCAATGTTACAACTGCCTTATGTACACAGACCACCCTCTCCTCCTCCCAACAAGCTCAAATATATGTGAGAGATGCAACTATATAGCCAAACTGGAGGCTGAGCTCTCTCAACCCAGTACTGGCACAGTCAATCAGGAGGAGAGGTAACCACACACACCACAAATCCAGTCTCACATAGACCTATCGCAACAGCAAACCAAACACATAAACACACAAAAACATACTCGGAGGCTCTAAATAAAAATCTGCCCAAGCAGCAGAGACTTCCAAAGCAGACTTCTAATCTTCCGCTACCTCACAACAATACCCACATATCACATAATTCACAAAGTCAGTGTGCCACACAGTCACAGCCCTTAAGGCTAAACAATACACCTAATACACTTGTAATAGGTGACTCTATTGTCAGACACACTGACGTCCCACTCACCAGGCTGAACAAGGAGAAGGTCACTGTAAGCTGCCTGTCAGGTGCCAGGATCCGCCACATATCACAAGCACTCAGGTCACTCCAAATCAAGTACAAATATGACTCCGTCATTGTCCATGCTGGTGTGAATGACCTGAGACGTACCACCCTGGACTACATGAAAAGAGACATAGAGGAGCTCTCTGATCATGTAGCCCAGGCCGGTATGACACTGACCTTGAGTAGCATCTTACCCTCCCCAAGAATGATGGCACAGTATAAAGACAAAATGATCAATTTTAACAATTTGCTAAAGTATTGGTGTCATGCAAAGGGGATCCAGTGTCTGTCAGCCTGAGATGACATGCTTGACAAGCCACGTTGCTTCGCTAGGGACGGCTTGCACCTGTCACCCCTGGTCTTTCGAATACTGGCTAAGGCTCTTGCCACCCCCATAGTGCCTTTTTTAGGCAAGGCTCAAAAGACAAACCCACCTCCGTAGACAACACAAGGAAAAAGAAACTAAGGGTAATGCTGTTCAACGCCAGAAGTCGAAACCTGAAGATGCACGCACTCGAGGCTCTCCTCAGTATGGAGAATATCGATATTTTTGCAGTAACAGAAACCTGGTTCAAGGGTCCTGAGAGCACCCCTGCACTACCAGGTTATACCTCATACCATGCTTTTCGGCCCCAAAACTCAGACCAAACCACAAAAGGAGGGGGAGTATCCATATTCATCAAAGATACCCACACCTCCAGGTTAGTAGCACTGCACGAAGCATCGGAGACCATCCACGTGCAACTAACAGTGGGCAAAACTGCCTTTTAGTTTGTAGCCTGCTACAAACCACCCTCCCAAACTCAAGAACCCCATAATCTATAGGGGAAATCTCAGATCGGGTCACAGTTAATGTAAATGTTCACAAAGTTCACTTATCTGACTGACATTACCAATTTCTTGTCAGACAGTTTGAATGCGGATTTCACCACCCTGTCATTACACAAGGGCCACATTTCCAGACCTGAAGAATGTAAAACCTGATGATTCACAGACGCTCTAGTTAAAACATCTCTTTACCAAAGTCCAAACCACAGTGGCAATGGTACTGGACAGTGTCCCTGGCTGTGTCATACACAAGCTGACATATGAAGTCACCACTCACCTAAACACTCTGTCCAGATGCAGCCTCTATACAGGTTACATACTTGTGGAATGATGCATGGTAATGCTGTTCATAGTCCACAAGGGTTGAGCTACAACGTCTTCTTCTTCTCCTTTCGGATGGTCCCATTAGTGGTCACCACAGTAGATCATCTGTTTCCATGTCTTCCTGCCCTCTGCATCTTGCGCTGTCACACCATCCACCTGCATGTCCTCTCTCACCACAGCCATAAACCTTATCTTAGGCATTCCTCTTTTCCTGTTACCTGGTGGCTTCATCCTTAGCATCTATTTCACAATATACTCTGCATCCCTCCTCAGCACATGTACAAACTAACATAATCCTGCCTATCTGGCTTGGTCTACTAACCTTCAAACCTGCACTGACCCTCTAATATACTTATTCCTTATCCTGTCCACCCTCGTCACACCCAGTGCAAATGTTAACATAAATTGATTAAGGGTAGAACTACAACAGATCCCGGAAACTCTCACCCTATAAGCCAGACAAATGTTATCTGGAAGGCTATGAAGCATAGCATTATGGAACTCATTAACAGAGACATTATGAACCTGCAAACACTGCACCATACCCACTTAGGTTCTCTAAAGGCCAGATCATGGCTCCTACACCTAGTAGACTTCAAGCCAGTTAACAAGGCTATAGGTGAGGGCGGAGAGGACCACACAGCCAAACTATAGCTCACCAACAATTCATATCCATCCCACATTCTGGTATTATACATAACTGCAACAGACTGACCATAAACGATTGTTAGATGATGGATTGAAAACTGATGCACAGATGTAGGGCACACAGTAACATTTGCAGCCTCCATGTACAATTCTATGCCAGTAACAAGTGGTATTCACCTGCACTCAGTCCTGGAACCACTCCTGTTTAGCATATAGCTTTCTTAGGTTCAAGCAAACACAGTAGGGATATGTCTGGCCATGTTTGATGAAAATGCATACTGTGGGCTATACTTTATTCTCCAGATGACACACACATCCTCCAAAAGGGTATCATAAAGACAGATAGCTGGTGTAAAACTCATGATGTAAAGTTATAAGCCAAAGAAAGCATAGTTATCCACTTTTAGAAAACAAAGTATCCCCAGAGTACCACATAGGTAGTAGCCTCAAAAATGTGGAACAGTTACTAATGTATACATAGAGCCATGTGTTTAGTCAGCTCTCCTTTGATAATCACATTACCAAAGGGTTTTGGAAATCCCTCTGTGGAGCACATAAGCAATAAAGGGTTTGCATGCAGATCCACAGAGGTTGTTGTACACCTATAATGATTAGTCATCCTTGCCAGACTTTGCTTGCTTTGGAACAGGATTCAATAATACCTCAAGCATAAACCCTTACTCACACTCTTCAATAGAAACTGTGATGAGTAGATGTGAAACAGAAGACATAGCCCAGGGATCACTGCAGTGACTACGCTTGTCACGAGCATACAGAAGTGACCTAAGGTCTGGAAAGTGCCAGCATGCTCTGGCAAAGATAACAGATGCTTTCATGGAGAAAGCAGAGTACCCACCTATGAAATAATTTAGGTCACGTGTATGAATATGGCTTTGCCCCACAGCTACCTTACATGTGTAATGCACATACAGTTGTCATTGTGATATGTTATATACTAGAAAAATCAAAACCCACTCCACATTGACCAACAGTGTCACACACTCGGAACACACACACACAGTCAACAAGTGCATGATTCAAACTCCTTCCTAACTACATTATGATACTACAGCAGTACACATTTACACGATGCGCTATACACATTACTAGGATTTCAACTTTTCACAGGTATATTTGTAGGATGGTGACATCATCAGACTTGACAAAGATGAGTATACCACTTTTAAGGAGTGTGACTAGTCTCCAAAAAGATTGCTCCTCCCCAGGGAGACACACACACACACCAACAGTTGGTAAATGCAGGATTCAAACCTCTACCTAACTACATTATGATACTACAGCAGTACACATTTACACAATGTGCTATACACATTACTGGGATTTCACCCTTCCACAGGTATATTTGTAGGATGGTGACATCATCAGACCTGACAAAGATGAGTATACCACTTCCAAGGGGTATGAATAGTCTCCAAAAAGGTTGCTCCTCCCATGGGAGACACACACACACACACACACACACACACACACACACACACACACACACACATACACACACACGCACACACACACACATATGCACACGCACACACACACGCACACGCACACGCACACACACACACACACACACACACAGTTGGCAAGTGCGGGGTTCTTAATCCAAACTAAATACGTCTTTACACTTCAGCAAGCAATATGGAGTTACAGGGTGCAGTACAGACATTACTTGCTGATAGTTTGCCCAAAGGTTTTTTTCACATTTGCTAATCTCAGCAGGCTTATCATACTAGGTGTATTGTGAGTGTATTGTATGCATAGGCCATGACCATATCATATATGAGTTGATGCACCACATGCTGGCACACACAGGGTCAAACCGGTGGCTAAGCTCTGTCAACCTAATACTGGACAATACAGTCAAGAGGAGCAGGGTCATACAACCACAACACCAACAGTCTCACATAGACCTACAATATAAGCACCAGCAAAACAAACACATAAATACACATTACCATACTCGGAGAATACAAATATTAATCTGAAAAAGAGAGAGTGTCCTCTTAAGCAGACAAGCAAGCAACATGCACCTCCAAGCACACGCCAGAAAACACATAATACACCAAAGCAGTGTGCCTCACAACAGGCCCTAAGGCAAAGCAACATACCCAACACACTAGTAATAGGTGATTCCATAGTCAGACACACAGATGTCCCACTCACTCGGCTGGACAAGGGGAAGGTTACTGTCAGTTGTCTGTCAGGTGCTATGATCCACCACATAACACAAGCACTTACATCACTCTAGAACAGGTACATATATGACATGTTCTTTGTACATGTCAGTGTGAATGATTTGAGACATACCTCCCAGAACAACATGACAAGAGATACATAGTAGCTCTATGATCATGTAGCCCAGGCTGGTATGACCCTGACCTTGAGTAGCATCTTACCTTCACCTACATGATACTGCAATATAACAGAAAGACGATAAACTTCAACAATTGGCTGAGCTTCTGGTGTCATTCAAAGGGAATCCAGTCTCTGCCTGTGATGACATGATAGACAAGCCTCATTGCTTCACTACAGATGGTTTGCACCTGTCACCCCTATGCTTCTGAATACTGGCCAAGGCTCTTGCTGTCCCCATATTACCTTTTTTAGGCAAGGCTCAAAGGTTCATAGGTTCATAGGTAGGTACTAGGCTATCAGCCCTGGAGCCTATACAAGCACAGCCAAAAAGGTAGCCTGGCTTTTGCCAACCAAGAAATTTATTTTCCTGTGCCACTGTCAAACAGAGACACAGAAGTGATACCCGGGGTGAATTTCCTATTTCCCATCCAATCATCAAGATTTTTCCTGAAGAGTGCTAATGAGGAGCTTTGTTTGATATAGATAGGTAGTTTATTCCGGAGTATGGGAAGTCTCTGGGACAGGAATCTATCCCTCCAGCTTGTTCTGTTTATTGTGGTGACAAGGTCTAGGTCCATAGAGTGTGTAGGTTCATAGGTTCATAGGTAGGTACTAGGCTATCTGCCCAAGGGCATTTATAAGCCTAGCCAGAATGTGTTGGCTTTCGCATCCCTTTTAAATTAGTTTCCTGAGTCTCTGTCTAGCAGGGCCACTGAAGTGATCCCAGGGGTAAATTTAGAATTTCCCATCCACTCGTCAAGATTACTCTTGAAGAGAGTCTGCGAGGGGCTCTGCCTAACATCAACTGGGATTCTATTCCACAGCGAGGGAAGACTCTGGGACAGAAATCTATCCCTCCAGCATGTCCAGTTTATTGCTTTGCTGAGGTTTGATTCACTGGAGCGTGTGGCTCTAAGAGATTTGTTTTTCTTGAGGTGGAGCATGTCCATTAATTCTGGGTTGGACATGGCCTTATACATCAGGCATAGAGCACCTCTGAGCAGGCAGTAAGCAACCGAGTAGAGCTGGAGTTTCTTTAGTCGAGCTGCATAGGGCATCTCTTTCATGCCCATGATCCTCTTGGTGAGGTACTTCTGTGGTCTTACCAGCAATTGCATGTGCCAATTAAGGTACATACCAAATGGGGCAATGTACTCTATTATGGGCCTAATGAGTGATGAGTAGAGGGGCACAATGACCTCTCTTGATCTAGAGGTGAACCCTTTCATGATTAGGTGGGCTACATAGAAGGAATATCTAACCACTTTGGCAATGTGATTACTAAAGGACAGGTTACTATCTATCTGGGTCCCCAGGTCCCTAATTACATTTTCCGTACCTAGTGGATTACCACCTATGTGGTAATTCATGGGCACTTTGTTTTTTCCAAAGGGGATGACTATGCATTTTTTGGCATTCAGCTTGAGGCCATGGTTTTGACACCAGGTATCTGTCTCTGTAATACCCTTCTGGAGGATGTCTGTGTCAGCCGGAGAGTCGATTATGGCCCCCAGTTTGCCGTCATCAGTCAGCTATAGTCTTCCCGTGCTTGCCTGTACCTCAGAGAAGTATATACTGAACAGGAGGGGTCCCAGGACAGAGACCTGTAGGATGCCACTTGTGAATGGTTTAGAGCAGGACATGGCACCCACAACTCTGACCATGTGTGTTCTATCCGTGAGCCAGTGGGCCACCCATCTCATGACATAGAGGTTAATGTTCAAGCTGGTAAGCTTGTTTATGATGCCAAAGTAGGGAATGGTGTCGAAGGCCTTAGTGAGGTCCAGGTAGGCTGTGTGGACTACCTTCCCTTCATCTATGGCCTTGGTAACTGTTTCAAAGAAGTCAACTAGGTTTAGGAGGCAGGATCTGCCTTTAACAAAGCCAAATTGGGTAGGGTCCAGTGTCTGGAAGTTCCCAATGTCTCTGTTTATGAGTTCCATGATAATTCGCTCCATAGCTTTGCAGACCAGGCTGGTCAGGCTTATAGGGCGATAGTTCCCAGGTTCTGTTGTTGCACCACCTTTGTAGAGCAGGATGACTGTTGCTGTATGACATTCTTTGGAAACATAGCCTGTGGTAAGGCTGAGTCTGAACAGTGAATTTAGGTGAGGGTTTAGTTCCTTTTGGAGCTTGTGTAAGATGCAGCCTGGGACACCATCCGGTCCCATTGATGCTGTGTTCTTAGCTTTGGAGAGGGCTGTTTTTACCTGCATGTCCGTGATGTCTGGGGCTCTGCATTCTTCTGGGATGGACACAGGCCCTTTTGGGGGTGAGGGGGGGGGGAGTTTGCACTAAACGTGCCCACCAGGATGTTGGCAATGTCAGTTGGTTCAGTGTATTTTTTGCCATTTTGCAGTAGTTCAAAGCATATCTGAGAGTTGCCACCTAAATGTTTGATATAGCTAAAGAAGGGTTTGTGGTTATCTTTAGATTCCTTGGCAATTTTTCTTTAGAATCTGGCCTTGGATGATTTTATGAGCGATCATAGTTTCTTGCTAATAATGATCAGTGCTGTCTTTCCTTTTTGGAATTTTGCTCTATCATGTAGTAGTTTCCTCCTTCTGTTGTATAGCTTATTTATGGCCAAGGACCACCAGACTGGTTTCCTCTTTTGGGAGGAGTGAGTCTTGGTTTTATTCAGGATGGCTCGATCCATGCATCCCTGTAGATGCTCATATAATGCACTTGTAAAGGATTCTGTGGATTGGATAGCATTATCCTGTAGCAAGGGGGCTTTGAAACTTTCCACTTCAGTCTTGAGAAGTGTGAAGTTTGCTTTTGAAAAGTTTTTCACAGTGGTTTCCTTGACTGGGGGTGGGGTCAGGATGTGGATGTCCAGTGTGATTACTCTATGATCTGATCTTACCAGCAAGGGGTTTACCTCTGGTGTGGAACACTAATCCCCCATGTTGGTGATGATCAGGTCCAGTATGTTATCACCTCTAGTGGGCATGGTGAGCAGCTGTTCCAGGGCGTTTGAGTTTATAAACTCTAGGAAGCATTGGGCAAAGGAGTTTGTACTTGAGTAATTCTCCCAGTCAATGTTTGGGTAGTTGAAATCTCCTAATATCATGGTGTTTGGTAGGACCTTTATATTTTCCAGTGTTCTCAGGAATGCTGAGTGAGGGTCCTGAGACAAGGTAGGTGATCTGTAGCAGGCTACGATCTGATAAGCAGCTTTGCCCACTGTTAGTTGCACTTGGATGGTCTCCGAGACCTTGTGCTGTACCACTAACCTGGAGGTGTGGGTATCCTTTATGAAAATGGATACACCCCTTCCTTTTGTATTTCAGTCTGGGTTTTGGGGCCGAAGCTTGGAGAGATTGGGATTTCTTTAAGTGGAGCATGTCCAACAGCTCTGTGTTTGAGATAGCTTTGTATGTTAGGCAGAGATCACCTCTGAGTAAATGATATGCGACAGAGTAAAGCTGGAGTGTTTTGAGATGGTCTGTGTAGGGCATGTATTTGAGGCCGCTAATCCTCTTTGTGAGGTATTTCTGCGGGCTTTCCAGTTGTTGTGGATGTCTTGAGAAGTACATACCAAAAGGGGTATTGTACTCTATAATGGATCTAATGAGTGATGAGTAGAGGGGAACAATGACCTCTTTTTTTTCTGCATGAGAAACCTTTTGTGATGAGGTGTGCCACATAGAAGGATTTCCTGAATACTGTGGCGATGCGATTATCAAGAGTCTACTGACCACCTGTGTCCCAAGGTCTCTATTCACACTTTCAGTGTTAAGTATACTACCGCCTATGTTGTAGTTCATGGGTACAGAGTTTTTACCAAAGGGGATGACAATGCACTTTTTGGCATTGAGCTTGAGGCCATGGCTTTGACACCAGGCATCTGTCTCAGTGAGGCCCTTTTGTAGGATGTCCACATCGTTAGTAGTTTTGATTATGGCTCCTAGTTTGCAGTCATCTGGGAACTTCATTAGCCAAAGACCTTCTGTGTTAGCCTGTACTTCAGGGAAGTAGATACCAAACAGGACAGGACACAGGACTGAACCCTGTGGTACTCCACTTGTCACTGGTCTGAAGTCGGACTTGGAGTCTGCTACTTTCACAGTGTGGGTTCTGTCAGTGAGCCAGTTGGCAACCCATCTTGTGACATAGGGATTTATACCTAGTTTAGTGAGTTTATCTATAATTCCAGAGTGGGGGATGGTGTCAAAAGCCTTGGCAAGATCTAGATAGGCTGTGTGAACCACCTTACCCTTGTCTACAGCTTTGGTGACTGCTTTGAAGAAGTCTGTCAGGTTTAGGAGACATGATCTGCCTTTTACAAACCTGAAATGGTTGTGGTCCAGAGTTTGGAGATTACCAATGTCTTTGTTTATAAGTTCCATGATGATACGTTCCATGGCCTTACAGACCAGGCTCATCAGGCTAATGGAGCGCTAGTTCCCAGTGTCCGTGGTGGCTCCCCCCTTGTGTAGTGGGATAACCGTTGCTGTGCACCATTCAGCAGGCAAAAAGTCTGACGTGAGGCTATGATTGAACATGGTACTTAGGTGTGGTGCCAGTTCGTTCTGTAGTTCATGTAGAACGCAGCCTGGGATGTTACCTGGTCCCATGGATGCTGTATTCCTGGCTTTGGAGAGTGGTTTTTACCTGTGCAGCCATGATGACAGCAACTTTGCATTCTTCCGGTATAGAGATGGGCTCTTTCATGGGTAAGAGGGGGGTAAAGTTAGCACTGATCCTATCTGCCAGGATGTTGGCAATATCAGTTGGGTCTGTATATTTAGTGCCATTGTGCTGTAACTCAGAGCAGATCTGAGTGTTGCCATTGTGATTCCTGACATAGCTATAGAATGCTTTGTGGTTGTCTTTGGAATCAGTGGCGATTTTGTTTTCATAACTAGCTTTGGAGGATTTTATTAGGGATTGCAGCTTCTTACTGAGGCTGACCAGGGAGCTCCTCCACTCATGGGTTTTACCCTCTTTTACAACAGTTTCTTCCTTCTGTTGTGCAGTTTGTTTATGGCAGGGGACCACCAGATTGGCTTCCTTTTCTTGGAGGATAGTGTCTTGGTTCTGTTTGGGATAGCACGATCCATGCACTCATGTAAGTGCTTATAAAGTGCAATTGTGTAGGATTCATGTAGTCATAACTGTATTGTCCATCTGCATGGGTGTCCTGAAGTTCACCACTTCTGTCTTAAGAATCATGTAGTTGTCTTTGGAGATATTTGTTAACATGGTTTCCTTTATGGGGGGTGGGGGCAGAATGTGGATATGTAGGGTAATTAGCTTATGGTCAGATTGGACCAATGAAGCGTTGACTTCAGGTGTGGAACACCGGTCACTCAGGATCAACCAAACCCCATAACCAACACAAATAGCCACAAAGTGAGCTAAATGCTACTCATTGCCAGAAGTCTCAGCCTCCAGATGCACACACTCGAGGCACTTCTCAGTATGGAGAATATTGATATCTGTGCAGTAACAGAAACCTAGTTCAAGGCTCCAGAGAGCACACCAGCACTACCAGGATACTACTCATTCCATACCTTCCAGCATCAGAACCTGGATCATAGCACATGGGGTGGGGATGTATCCATATTCATCAAGGATACCTACACCTCTCTCTACATGCTCTCCACAGGATATGTACACATAGAATGCTGCACAACAGCGTTCTTCCCACTCCAAAGGGGGGTGGCACAAAATACCCTTGGCATTCACGCTCTATGAACCTGATGAGTCTGATCTGCAAGGAAATGGAGCCAGTAATAATGGAAGTCAACAATAAAGACATTGGGAACCTTCACACAGTTGAGCACACCCAATTTGGCTTCATCAAATGCAAATCATGCCTCCTGAACTGGGTGGATTTCTTTGAGGCAGTTACCTAGGCTACAGATAATTGAAATGAACTCCACACAGCCTACCTATACCTTGCTAAGGCCTTTGACACCATTCCCCAGTCAGGTATCATAGATGAACTCACCAACTTGGGCATGAATCCATACATCACAAGATGGATTGCAAACTGGCTCACAGATAGATCCCACAAATTAAGAGTTGCTGGCTACATATCAGACTCTACACCGGTAACAACTGTTGTCCCTCAGGGTTCAGTCCTGGGGTCGCTCCTGTTTGGTATAGACTTCTCAAAAGTACATGCCAACACAGGAGGGTTGTGGTTGACTAAGTTTGCTGGGAACTGTAAAGTGTTTGCCATAATAGATTCCCCGGATGACACAAATATTCTCCAGAAGGGACTCTATGAGACAGATGTGTGGTGTCAGAATCATGGCCTCAAGCTCAATGTGGAAGAATGCATAGTAATCCCCTTTGGTGAAAACAAAGTACCCACAAACAACCACATAGGTGTTACCCCTTAAAACTGACAAGGTAATAAGGGATCTGGGGACACAAGTAGATAGTCATATTTCCTTTGACAACCATGTTGCCAAAGTGATTGGTAAATTCTATGTGGCCCACCTAATCAACAAAGGGTTTGCATCAGGATCAAAAAAGGTAATGGTGAACCTCTACTCTTAAGTCATCAGACCCATCAATGAATACAATGCACCATTTTGGATGTACTCAACTAAGCATATCCAGCAGCTGTAGAGACCACAGAGGTACCTCACCAAGAGGATTACAGGCCTCAAACAGTTGTGTTATGCAACACAACTGGTAAAACTAAATCTGTTTTCCATTGAGTACCACCTAGTCAGAGGCACACTCCGCCTAACATACAGAGCCATGTCCAACACATAACTGTTGAACATGCCCCATCTACGGATAACAAACTTGAGTCACACTACACTCTCCAGGGATATGAACCTCATCACAACAATGAATACAACATGCTGGTGGGATAGAGTACCATCCCAGACACTTGTCCTACTGTGGAACAGAGTCCCAATGTACATCAGACAGAGCCCCTCGCTGACACTCTTCAATAGGAACCTTGATGAGTGGATGGGAAACAGACAATTCATGCCAGGCATCAAATCAGCAGCCCCACTAGAAAAGGGCTTAGGGTACTAAATATTAGAACTAGGGCTTGGGAGACTACCCAATGGGGTGTTGAAAGCTGCACAACTTGCCTAGGCTAATATATGCCTTCATGAAAATAGTCTACTACATACCTATAAACCTATGTGACAGGTACATGTCTAGTGACAGTAGATGTGTACTTCATTGTACAGTCATGTTGTACAGCAGGAATATGGACCACATACACTGTAATGCTTACAGATACTGGTGGCTGTTATGTACAGTGGGTGAGATGTGCACCTCATGTCTTTTGTGCCATTGGGATGTGTGCTGGGTGGGACAGTCCTGGATGGCTCCCTGTTATGGGTACATAGGTAGGTAATAGGCCTGAAGGCATATATTAGTATGGCCAGAGTGTGCAGCTATCACCACACATGGGGTTAGTTCCCTAGGCCTCTGTGTTATAGAGCTCATGAAGTGATCCATGGTGTGACAGTTCAGTTTCACATACACTCATCAAGGCTCCTCTGGAAGAGTGTCAGTTAGGGACTCAGTTTAATGTAGTTTGGGAGCCTGTTCCAAAGCAGGGGAAGTCTGTGAGTTAGTAATGTATCCCTCCAATAGGTTTTATTTATTGTTGTGATGATGATATACCTAGAGCATGTGGCACAGTGAGCTTGGGTTTACTTCAGATAGCGCATGTACATCAGTTCTGCATTGGACATGGATCTGTCTGTTGGGCAGAGATCGCCTGAGTAGACAGTATGCAACAGAGTAAAATTGAGTTAAATTCAGTCTTGTTGCATGGGGCAACTGTTTGAGGCCAGTAATACTCTTGTTGAAGTACTGCAGTGGCCTTTCCAGCTGCTGAAGGTGCCTAGTCAGATTCATCGCAAGTGTGCCGTGATACTCTCTGATGGGTCTGATGACTGATGAGTAGAGGGAACCTCATTTGACCTACATGCAAAGACCTTGGCAATTTGTGGGAACACATAGCATGATTTTCTAACCACTTTGTGAATGTGTTTCTGGAAGTAGAGATGACTATCCACATGTGTCCATAGAGCACTTATTATTACCTCCATATTTAGGGTGTTGGCACCTATGTGGTATTTGTATGACTGTAGCTCAAGGCCATAATTTTGACACCACATCTGTCTGACTGAGACCCTATTTAAGGATGTCTCTGTTGTCCCAAACATTGATTATGACAACCTTTTTGCAGTCATCCACAAGCTTTGCTAAACATAGCCCTCCTGTGTTTGACTGCATTTCTGAAAAGTATACACCAGACAGGAGGGGTCCCAGGACTGAGCCATGGGGGACAGCAGTTGTTACCAGCTTGAACAGGAGACCATAATTCTTACCTTGTGGGATCTATCTGTGCCCCAGTTGGCAATCCATCAGATGACATACGTGCTTATGCACAGGTTGTTGATTTTGTGGATACAACATGTGTGTGGGATGTTGGAAAAGGGCTTTTCAAGGTCTATGTAGGCCATGTGGAGCTCATTTCATTGATGTATGTCCTAGGTGACTGTCTTGAAAACTGTCTAGCAGGTTTAGGAACCATGATCTGCCCCTGACCAAACCAAAATGGGTAGGGTTGGGTGTTTGTAGGCTCCCAATAGCTCTGTTTATGAGTTCCATAATGATGGACTCCATGACCTTGCAGATCAGGCTTATTAGGCTTATAAGACTATAGTTCCCATGGTCTAATAAAGAAAGGGTACCTCCTAATGCTAAAGTACTGCTATCAGTAACAAGTAAAAGCAGTATTCAAAATGAAACGCTGTACAACAATGGCCAATGAAGTAAAGTTCTCTTGGAGAATAGGTAGTGTGGTTAAATGATATAAAACTTAAAAGTGCAACATATATAGCAAAAAACTTGCATACATTTCCAGTACTTAAATTAAATGCACTTACAAGATATTCACGCTGTGAATGCAGTTATACCATAGCGAAATGATGGCTCCAAAGTATCCAGTCTTATGATGGCTTCAAAGTATCCAATCTTTTTGGTCTGATATGCAAAGTATCCACACTGAAGATGTAGTAGCTGCTATGTGACTGTGATGAACTGTGATAACAGCTTAACCAGTCTAACAGATCAAATAAAAGCTTCTAGCTTTAATGGCAGTTAAAATCCTTTTATTGTAGGAAAAGTTAAAATCTTCATGTCAAGTTAAAAATCTTGATGTAGAATAAAACAGTTCCTATGTATTCCAAACAATAAGCACTTTCGGTATCTTCTTCAGATCGTAGAGATTGGGACTGGAAGTTCCTTTTTATAGTGCTTGCTTCCTTTACTGTTGATACAATCATTCAATCATCACACTGTCAATCAGCTGTTTAAAAGCACCAATCCTCTTTCCTCTCGGCTGGGGGTGTTCCATTTCCTATACCTTTTGCTTTTGAGGGGTGTGACCAGTCATGAATTATTAAGCCACATACACCTCCATGTTAGCTGATAGTTGGTCTTCTAGCTTTTAGTATAGGTTTCAGTGGAATGGTGTTATTCAAGCCTGGCTCAATATCAGCACGGAGGTTCACAATCCACTTACTCTCCCTGCATTCAGTAATATTTTCAGTGTGGCCTTTCCTTATTCCACTATACACATTCTCTATCACCTTATAAGTGAAAGAATGCCGAACATTTCTTTCAGCATGCGTTGCTAAAGCATTATGTGGATCTTTATTGGTAATGTCTCTTTGATGTCTCAAAATGTGATTTTTAAACATCTGATTAGTTTTTCCTACATAGAGTGCAGGCATAGTTTACAGGTAGCCATGTACACCACATTGGGGGTTATACAAGTGGCTTTGACATTCCCATGGTCTGTTGTGCGCCAACACTTGTGGAGTGTGCCAAACGTTGCTGTAACCCATTCAACAGTTTCATATCCTGTACAGAGGGTGAGTCTCAACAGACTGTTCAGGTGCAGGGTCTGTTTCTTTTGGAGTTCACATATGACACAGCCAGGGAAACCATGTCATCCCATAGACGCCATGTTTTTAGGTTTGGATAGAGCTGTTTAACCATTGTATATGTGATTTCTGGGTTTTCACAATCTCCAGGTATGGTAATGGGCCGTTTTGTCAGTGAAAGGGGGGTAAATATGTATGAATCTGTCTGACAAGATGTTGGCAATGTCAGTCATGTACATGTATTCATTTACATTTTGCACTGACTCAGAACATATATGAGTTTGCATTGATATTTATGACATAGTGAAAGAAAGCTTCATGGTTCTCTATGGACTCTTTGGCAATATGTTTGCCAGAACATGGCTTGGATAATGTTAGGAGTGCTCATTGTTTCTTGATGATCCTGATCGGAGATTTATTGATCTTCTTTGCATTTTCACTTTCTTTGAACAACTTAAGTGCTTGTAGTACATAGTTTGATTATGACAGGGGTCCAATATATTTTTGGGTCTGTTTTCATATCAGTGTGTGCGCAAGGCAGGATTGATGAATAGTGACAAGTGTCTGGAGTAAGAACTGCAACTGCCAGATATGTATGGCACACTGCTGTACTCAGACATGTGTGAGCATGCCCAGTATGACCTTTCAGTATGTTGTTGACTGACATTTGCTTCGTTTGTTTAAGTGTGTGAGGATGCCCAGTATGACCTTTCAGTATGTTGCTGACTGAAATTTGCTAAATTTGTGTAAGTGTGTGAGCATGCCCACTATGGGCATATATGCTATATGTGTGTGAAAAATTAAGTTGGTTTTTACTTCAGGCTCATCTTTGTGTTGTACATTGACAGGAAGCACGCTGTGCCTGCAGGGCTTCCATGAGTCAATTTGCATAGCCTTATCAACATTTCTACATACAGGGGGGACAGCTATTATTTGTACATTTCTACCCAGGGGGGGCACACCTGATTGTTACTGTGGATGTACATAGGATGAGGGGTACACCTGACACTTATACACATTTGCTAGGCGTGCACTGCTATGTCAGGTACTCTATTTCAGTCTGTACTGTTGCCTATCGTACTGGCTTGAGGCATACCACTGTACTACAGACCTTAGCATCCAATTACATGCATATTAGTTTGTGACTTCATAGCCTACCCAACCCACATCACACTGTCTGGCCTGCTGTTATCTGTCTGCATAGGCCTGGGGGGAGGTTACTCATATGCCTCTTCAAAGGGCATGATACAGTATTTGTTTGTGTTTGCGTTTGTCTACAATTATCCTGCTGGCTGTGACTGTTAGGTATGTGACCCCCCCCCCAACTGGTATGTGTGAGTGACTTAAGTTGTGTCTGTGCCAGTGAAATGCTGTCATGGCTTAGTGGTTAAGTACTGTGACTGTAGTGCACAGTATCCTGAGTTCCAGCCCTGTCACTGCTTTTTATTTTCCTGCTGGGCAGACCTGACTGGTTAAGGAACAGTAAAGCAGGTGTGAGTGTATTTAACTAACTTTGCTCGACTTTGCCCGACTTTGCCCAACATTGCCCAACGTTGCCCAACATTGCACTGGTTAGTGCGCTGTGCAGCTCTGTGCAATTGTATTTAAATATGCTCAATACTGGTAAAATTTGCTTAGCAGTGCTTTATATTACTTAAAATAGGGACTCATGCCTCAGGTGGTGCTGCAGGACTGCCTATGTCGGATGCACATATTACACTCCCTATACATGTTTGAAAACAGGTAGTGTCAAGTTCGGCATCCCTTTTACTGTATGTGCGAGTCAGAGAGAGGTGTCATTTCCAGGGTTCCTACTGAGTCAGTGTATGTGCTATGTGTTGCCTCTTTGCCAAGGCCAGGGCATACTGGGCATGCCTCCTTCTACCTACTGGGACAGGCTCAGTTTGTTCCTCCTCCGAGTCACGCTGTGCCTGTGCAGGCCTTGGCAATGGTAGGGGGCTGTTTGGCCCTGCCCCATGTTGTTCCTGCTGCAGCTGTTTCCGCAGGATCATATTGTGTAGCATGGCACATACCATGACAATTTGGGTACATGTAGTTTGTGAGTACTGCAAGGCTCCACCAGATGTGTCCAGGCACCGGAACCGTGACTTGAGCATCCCAAACACACGTTCAATTATGTTTCTTGTTTGTGCATGTGCCTCATTATGGAGTTCTTGTTCGGGTGTGTGTGCATTTCTGATGGGTGTCATCAGCCACGGATCCAGTGCGTATCCAGCATCCTCCACTAGGTGACCATCAGGGATGTCCCCACTGGCAAATCTCTGGTACAGCTGCGTCAGATGCCAGATGTGGGAATCGTGATAACTTCCAGGGCAGCCAGCACACACATTCATTATTATGCCCTGGGCATCATACATGACCTGGCAGTTGATGGAGGGGAAGCCCTTGCGGTTGATGTAGACCCTACCCCGCTCACTGAGTGGTGCTTTTATGTGTATGTGCGTGCAGTCTATTGCACCCACTACCTCAGGGTATTCTGCTATTTGGTGGAAAAGACACATATTGCTGGCCAATGCCTCATGGGAATTGGGGAAATATATGTGCTCACTGACATGTGCTGACATGGCATCCAGGAACTGGTGCAGTACCCTGGATGCTGATGCCTGTGAAATCCCCATCATATCACCAGTTGGTCTCTGGAAGGTACCTGTAGCTAGTATTCTTAGGCCAACACATACCTTGGTATCCACTGGGATCGGTTCCCCTCTGTTGGTTCTGTGTGTGAGGCGTGGCCGGCACAGCTCAACAATTTGCTGCAGGAGGTCTATGTCCACCCTATAGCACTCCACTATCTCCAGCTCATGTAGCCCCTGGTAGGTTACCCTGGGTCTGTACACTCTTCTCCATCTCCTCACTGTGGGTTGCTCAGCAGCATTCACAACATCACCACCCTCAGCACCTTGCACATCTTGGTTTATGATAGCAAGAGCAGCCCCTAACATTTTGTCTGACTTTAAAGTTTTTAAGCTTTCCCTCTTTGTATACTGCAATGTTGCAGAGTTCTTGGGAAAAAACAGGGAAGAATGCTGTTTGCAGAGTTTAAAGTGATGGGCTGGGCTGGGCTAGTCTGCTACCTGTGTAATTAGCTGATTCTGATATATTTCATCTGGCAGCTCTGCTAGTTCTCCTTGGTTAACTTCCTGCTACTTCTTTTCCTTCCTTTTTCCCTTTCTGTTTCCGCTTGGGGCAGCACCGCGCAAACACGTACACACGCGTGCACGTTTGCAAGAAATTTCAGATATTTCCACAGTGTGCACCTTTGGTTTCTGGTTTTCAAAAAGGACAACTGTAGACATGCCTCTTGCAATCCTGAGCAACTCAGGGCAAACACAAGACACTATGCTCCAATTAGCTTACAGCCTTTCTGACACACCCCCTCATGATGTTACCTATATTCTACTCTACTACTCACCCACTCCTACACTTACACTCATGGGACATGGCTCACATGCTGGGGAAAATTGGGATTCACTATCCTTATCCTCATTTGCATAGGATTGCCTACTAATGCATGCTTACATCTCTCACACTGAGCTTCCCCCCCCCTTAGCAACCACTACTCAGTGGCCATGTTGTCTTCAGCCTGCCATTCACCTGCATGGCAGGATAAGCTTTTTAGTGAAAATGGCTATTTTTGGCTATTTTTAAATTATTTTCTTGTTTTTAAAACGCCGCACGTTTGCGCAATGCTGCACTACGCTTAAACATCGGAGATTGGGGAAAAAAAGTTAGATTTTAATAATTTTAAACATTTATAAATGCCAATGGCCTTATATTTGGCCATTGGCATGCTTCCTCAACTGTATGCATCCTTTATTTGGAGATGTCATAGCTCCGTTTAGCTATTTGCAGAACAGGTACTCCATTACCAACAGAGTAAATTTCTGCAGATAACACTAATCTTCCACGGACAGGTTAGTGTTTCCTGGATCACAAATGTACCTCATTTGAATAGCTTTCAGCAACAAATGAGGTAATTTGCATACCATGATGCTGTCTGTGCAAGAGTAGCTTTAGCAGCTCTCGTGCATGCCCCTGCTGTCTGTACCTGGATCGCACGGCAGACATATTGCCTCTGTGAGCTCCTACACTCTTCTTACTCTCTGTGCAAGCTGTCGTAAATCCGGCTCCTTGTTTTTTTACCTAATTAATCACTTTTTGGTTGACTGAGAAGTTTAGAATTATCATTACTTTTAATTTTATTTTCAAGTAATTTAATCTGAAGTATTTTATCGTTCCTATTTTCACAGTTATATTTATGGTGATTTAATCATGGCTGTGAATTATTCAATTAATTAATTGCATAATTTAGGATTATTTAAGGCATTGTACGTGATTGTTTGTGGTTTGTCTGAAGAAGTTGGTGTATTACTACTGACAAAAGCGCTTACATTTATCTGGATTAAACAGTGTGTTTTACTGTCCTCACTGCTTCCTTCTTGTTGTTTTAGGAAGTTATATTTTTCCTTAAAGTCAATTTTGTTAATGTCTTCCAAGAAGGACCAAGAATCCTGACAAATATTGGTTTCCATACTAATATATTTCTTAAAAGATGGAATCTACTAATTTTGCATTTGTGTATGTAATCCAGTGTCTTGCATCAACTAAAGCCCGCATCAGGGGGGTTTCTGTACCTTTGTGTATTTTTGGTATACTGAATAATTAGGAATTCTAGGGAATAATGTAGTTATGTAGTTAAATGTATTGATGTCTATAGTCACTTAGATAAACATGTCATTAAAGTATGAAATTATGTGACCATATGTCATATTAAGTTCATTAATACTAACTTTCTCGTAAGTAGGACTTACTAATAGTTGTTTCATCTTATATATGTATTCATCAATACTCATTACTACTAATCCTCCCCCTTCATCCAGCTTCATTACTCTCACCGGTAAGTGTCTAAAATCATTTAAACTGCAACTCAACTTCTAGTTATATTTCTAAACTTGTTTTTTTACATTTCAACTATTCAGCAATGTTCTAATGACAAGTTCACACATTCTGTCAAATAAAGCCAATGTATGATGAATTGGGGGATTATACATGCTGGGAATCCTAAATTCAGTGCAAGAAATTTCTTGGTTACCCAACAGGATAGCTAAATTTAGCTTCCTTACATAATATCTGAAATCAAGTAAAGTAGTAGCTATATCAGATGAATATGTAAGTACAAATATTAAGCCCTTTGCCTAGCCACTTCCTGATCAATACTAATGTATGTGTAATTATAAATTTCAATATCACCATCTTTATTTAAAATGATTTCACAGTTACTGTTCCTTGTCAACTAGTCACTAATAATAGCTGATGTTACCTCTTCCTTTTGCGGGTGTTGTATGAATGCTGGTTGTTCACTCGAGTGAAGTTGCAACTCTGTCTACTGGGACTGTAAAAATTTTGATGGGTTGTCTGAACTGCTTGGGCATATGTCTCTTTATTATTTTGGAACCTGTTTGAGTTTGTTTGCCCTAATAGTTGCTCCGTTCCACTTTGGTTGCTCATCAGTGGTATTGGTGACATCATTTCCATATGGGGTGGGCTATATTCTCTAATTGGATAGAAAAAAAAATGTTTGTGATTGGCCGTTGGGGTTCCAGGATGTGAAGGCGGTGGATTTGAATACGCTCATCTATTGTGATAGTCCACCTGGTCACATTGTAGCTTTTTGAGTTTAATTCCCTTTAATTTATTGATTTGTTGGCTTATATTGGTAAATATTCTATTGTAGTCATACTGGTAACGTAAGAAGTCATGATCGGACTTAATGATGTTATCAAGGTCGGTGACTTCCTTTACCAGATTGTTCACTGTTATTTTATAATGTTTTGACATAAGATCCAGCAACTCCAGACCTTGTTTATTAAATAATTCTGTTAACTCATAGTGGAATGTAGAACCACTTTCCAGTCCTGTGGGGTACTGTCATGATCGTAACCTCTTTGGAATGATGTTCTGTTTAGTACAATCTGAAAAATATGCAATCTCTAGTTGCAGTTTCTTATATTTTAGCAGTCTGTGGTCTAATAATTTTAAGTTGTTAACAATGTTGTTAATACTTCCTCCAGCTAGTTGACCCTGATTGAGGTTATTTGGCTGTCCTAGTAGTTGGAGTGGATCATTAAGCCAAATAATCAAACCATGGACTCCTATAAACCCCAAGGAAGTATTTGTGTTTTGAATGACCACAAGTTCCAATGTACTAATTAAGCATTGATTACTAGTAACTTTTTCAGCGGTAACATTAACTTGCTGATAGTTACAAGAAATAGTCGTATCATTACTTACAATTTCAAGTGAGCTATTTTCAGTTCTGACTACTGGTGCTGTAAAGTTGTGTTGTAAGGTGGTTTCTGATAAAAATTCCATTCTGGTTGCTAAGTCTTCTATACGTTGAGTCATAAGACCATTTAATGTAATCAGATTACCACCTTCTTCTTGTGTAAATTGAGGCCACTTGTGGATTTACTTGCATTTGTTTATGTTACTGCACCATATCATTCTTCACCTGTCTAAGTTTCACATTATTCTATATTCAAGTACTGTCATGCCACCTTTTCTATTGTGTTTTGCAGTTCTGCATTGATGGGCAGCTCCTTTTGGACTTATCTGTCAGTCTTTGTGGTTTCTTTTTCTATAGTAAAACATCTACTTCACCCTTAGCCATCAATGACATTTTTAATTTCATGGAACATTTGTCTGTCTATATATATGTATATATATATATATATATATATATATATATATATATATATATATATATATATATACATACATATATATATATATGTGTGTGTGTATATATTGCTGTACATTACATCACAATTGTCAATGTACTTTTCCTGTCGGCGTGCAAGGATTCTCAATGACTAGCAGAGGCACTCATGCAGAATCAGTGCTTACCTCAGCTGCTCTTGCTTTAGTCCGGCTGTGATGTACTATAAGATGATGTGACCATGGATCTGTATCGTGACTGCTATGAGAAGCTGCACATCATGCACAATGGCTTAGCCACATGCATGTGTAATATGCTTTGAGGATCATCATACTGGCAATGTAAATAGTGCTAGCTTGGCTGTGATCACAAAAGCATTGTTTCTGAATCCTCAGGTATGTGTTATTTAATCATATAATGACTGATTTAAAAAAAAAAAAATATATATATATATATATATATATATATATATATATATATATATATATATATATATTTTAGTTGCATATTATTTATATTATTCTGTGTTTTTTTATTAATTCTGCACATTTTTTCTAGGAGTTATGTGGCTTATTCTAAAATTTAGAGTATTGCTGTACGGAATACATCTATTTATATATTAAATAATTTAAGGACAGCATTCATAAATGCATGGCTGTGAAAAAAAACACAAGCTTTTCCTAGCATTATGTCAGATGCCTAGTTTGCTGAGGCATACTTCAGAATACAGTAGGGACGCAGAGTTTCACATACAAAACCTAATAACCAAACTGAGCAGTGTAGAAAGTCTGTGCTATTGTAAGGATACAGAACAAAGTTCAGTATAACTACAAGGTAAATCATGTGCACACAAAACAATGAATGCTGTAAATGAGGTATTTGTGTAATGTGATGATGCACATTTGTAATAGCTATACAGATGGGTGTTGCAGATCTGGGGAACAGACTCCCTCAGCATGTCAAGCAGAGTACCTTATTATCCCTTTTTAAGCGTGAACTAGATAACTGGATGGGGAACAGAAAATACACCCTGGTATTCCACGTGTGTCCCTGCTGGACAGGGGCATTGGGTGCTGACTTGTCAGAACATGGGCTAAATTCTTGGCTATGCTTGTAAGGGCCTCAGTGCCAATAGCCTAGTAACTTCCTATGATCCTATGAATATGAAAGTTAAACAGAAACATTCAGAAACAAGGTGGTAGTGCGACCAGGAATATATGGCTAATGAAATCAAGTGGCATTTTCACAGATAAACAAATTTCTGTCATTGTAGTGAAGCATGCACCACATTTAGAAACATTCTTCATAAATGGTTATAGTGGTGTGAATGTACCGAGTGTTTTTTTTCCAACAATACCAGTAATACTTCATACAGCTGCATTCAAGAATCTAAAAATAGAACTTACAGATGACATCAATCAGTTAATTATAGCTGACACAATAAAATGTTAGTGAAATGTGTTATAATAATAAAGTTTTTCATAAGAGAGTGACAGAGTTAACAGACATTTTAGAATATAGAGTCTGATTCAAAATGAACCGTTCAAAGAATTCCATGTATTCAGTGCTGGTAAGTGCATAACATATGTGGTTATGATTGTTGCCAACATCCTAGCTGACAGGTTCAGTGCAAACTCCCCCCCCTCCCCACCAAAAGGGCAAATATTTATCCCAGCAGAGTGCTGCCCCCCTGACATCTCAGATGCTCAGGTAAGAGCTGCCCTCTCCAAAGCAAAAAACACAGCATCAATGGGACCAGACGGTGTCCCGGGCTGTGTCCTACATGAACTCCAAGAAGAGCTAAACCCAAACATAAAACTACTATTCAATCTCAGCCTTACTACAGGATATGTACCCAAAGAGTGGCATACAGCAACAGTGGTCCCTCTCCACAAAGGTGGTGCCTCAACAGATCCTGGAAACTATCACCCCATAAGCCGGAGCAGCTTGGTCTGCAAAGCTATGGAAAGGATCATCATGGACCTCATAAAGATATTGGGGACCTACAGACACTGGATTCTACCCAGTTCGGCTTTGTTAAGGGCAGATCCTGCCTCTTAAACCTGGTTGATTTCTTTGAAACAGTCACCAAGGCCATTGACGAGGGGAAGGTGGTCCACACAGCCTACCTGGACCTCGCAAAAGCCTTCGATACAATACCCCACTCGGGCATTATAGATAAGCTCACCAGCTTAAATATAAACCCCTATGTTACTAGATGGGTTGCAAACTGGCTCAAGGACAGAACCCACATGGTTAGAATTGCTGGAGCCATGTCAGACTCCAAACCAGTTACAAGTGGCATCCCACAAGGCTCAGTCCTGGGACCTCTCTTGTTCGGTATATATTTCTCGGAGGTACAGACCAACATGGAAGAACTGTGGCTGACTAAGTTCACAGATGACTGCAAAGTGGGTGCCATAATCGACTCTCCAGCCGACACAAGCATCCTCCAAAAGGGCCTCATAGAAACAGACAACTGGTGCCAGAGCCATGGCCTCAAGCTAAACGCCAAAAAGTGTATAGTCATCCCCTTTGGCAAAAACAAAGTGCCCACAAATTACCAAATAGGTGGTAATCCATTAAGTACAGAAGAAGTAATTAGGGACCTGGAGACCCAAGTTGATAGCAATCTCTCATTTGACAACCACATGGCCAAAGTGGTTAGAAAAACATTTTATATAGCCCACCTAATCATGAAGGGATTCACATCTAGATCAGGGGAGGTCATCGTGCCTCTTTACTCATCCCTAATCAGGCCCATAATTGAGTACAATGCCCCTTTTGGGATGTACCTTACCAGACACCTGCAGCAACTGGAAAGACCCCAAAAGTACCTCACCAAGAGGATCATAGGGCTCAAACAGATGCCATATGCTGCCCGGTTAAAGAAACTCCAGCTCTACTCAGTGGCATACCGCCTGCTCAGAGGCGATCTGTGCCTGACGTATAAAGTCATGTCCAACCTGGAATTAATGGACATGCTACACCTCAAAAAATCCAAATCCCATCGAGCTACATGCTCGAGAGACTTGAACCTCAGCACTGAAATAAATAGGACATGATGGAGGGACAGATTCATAACCCAGAGGCTCCCTTCACTCTGGAATAAAATCCCAGTCCAGGTTAGGCAGAGTCCCTCATTGACTCTCTTCAAGAGGAATCTTGATGAGTGGATGGGAGATCATAGGTTTACCCCGGGTATCACTTCTGTGTCACTGTTAGACAGAGGCACAGTATACTTACCTCAAAAAAGGGCATAGCAAGATTAATTTAAAATGGGTGGCGAAAGCCAATCACACTCTGGCTAGGCTTATAAATGCCCTAGGGCAGATAGCCTAGTATGAACCTATGAACCTATAACATTATTATACATTTGAGACATGGTTGTCAAAAAATTTTACTTAAGAGCAAGGAGATACCAAGCACTGCATGCTGATTCATGCCTGTTATAGCTATCGTCTATTTACACATGATATGTGCTAGCATAAGAATGCCTCTAAGTTAAAGAATGATTTGAATGCAAATGTGTACTCCATGCATATGAATGGTATTTTAAGCTTAGACCTTCTAAACTACTTTTATGCTCCCCATCCAATAATACTTATTTACTGTGGTCTCTCTAGGATACATAAGGATCAAAATTATCCATGGATGAGACCTATTGTCTCAGGTAGACAATGGCTGACTGAACCAATTCCTGCTTATTTGTTAAGTATGCTGAAAGAAACTTTAATATATTCTCAAAGTTTTATTATGGCTAGCAATGACTTTTTTAAACAAATTTTACAGTTGGTTGAAGAACATGACAGTGAATAATGAAATTTTGTGACACTTGATATAGAATCCTTGCTCACAGTAATTCCATATTAACAAGGGGTGGAGTCAGGAATTACTTGACTAATAACATTGAGTTAAATGCTACCGAAATGAATATGCTTTGTGAATTACTTTTATTAGGACTGGAAAACAGGAATTCACTAACAATTGTGTAGGCTTTGCCCGTAGCCTGCACAATCACAGTTCATTAGCATGGTGACCAGCAGTGCTTACTGAATATGCATGCTGCTCACCATTTCATGGTCAGCAGCAGGATGGCTGCCATGAAATGTTGCTGGGAGCATGAGCAGACAATGCAAATAAAACTACTAGCCTGTAGGCAAACATACCATGCGAGCACGCTCGGGCAGCTTATATAAAGTAAAGGCAAGGGACTTCTAATTATGCAGATGCAGGTGACATGAAATTAGGCTACTTTATACAGAATACAAGGTTACTAGTTCAGGGATATGTATGAGGGTGGGCAAATGGAAAAATGCACTACGTTAATGCATTCAAATGTGATGATGTCACAAAGAAAAATATTGAAGATTAAGACATCCATATTGATGGTGCTAATAAAAAATCCTGTGAGAGGGAAATAATGCAGCATTGTAAGAAAGGGTAGTAAATGTGATATCAATGTTGATAGCACACCGAGTCGAGATAATAGTTAGCAAAGACTGTGGAAACATTATGGGGCATTTGCATACAGCGCAGTTATTGAATATGACATGTATATATAAGTATTATATGTGTGATGACCTTATTGCTGTTTCAATCCTATATAAACAAGGCATGAGCCTTACAGCAGCTGTGTCATGCACTGCCAAAAGGGACATGTTTTAACATTTGTCATTGGACAACTATAGATGATGGGTATAAAAAATTGACACATCTTAGACAGCATGTGTTTTATATGCATGTGCATTATAAACAGTAATAGAAAAGCAATAAAAATGCTGAAATAATAAATAGCACAGATCTGATGACACTGCAGTAGTTCAAGATCCTTGTTTGTAAATGGAGGGCATCTAATTCAGGATTTTACTGGGCATGCTCACAAAAAATTACAGTGAACACTGCTTAATAGAATGTAAACAGCACAAACACAGAAGAAAGTGTCCAAACACAGACCCAGTCACACTTTATGATCATTGGGCATCATACCATAAAGGAAGATATGTAAGTCCTAATGTTCAAAAAAGCTGTACAGTGTGAAGAAAATAATTACAGTAATACATACATGTTTGGAGGAAGACATGCAGTACACAGCATTCTTATTTGTAAATTAAGTAATACCTGTGCACAATCAATGACAAACTCAATATTTGTATCTTGCCTGACTCAGACACATGACAGTTATCAGAGAGATGCGTTTCAACTTGTGACCCCACAGAAATAGGCATAGTGTGTGTGTCATGATAGACACATTTGAAGGGCTTAAAGCAACTACCTTTTGTAATATGTTTGGATCGGGTCTATATTAGAACATTGAAGTTTTACAACTTCGAATGTCCTAATATCGACCCCTATTCAGTGAACGCTGAAAATAGCGTAGCTGCAGAACACCAAAGTTCTTCCTAGGGAAGGAATTTGGTTGGCCGTTCCTGTGGCTTCACTATTTTCAGCACTGTGGTGGAAAGTTACTGGTCGGGATCAGGTAAGTGTGCGATTGTGTGGACGTGAGGGTTAGGGCATGGGGTAGGTGAGTTAGGGTTAGGGTGTGGGTCAGGTAAGTGTGCAATTGTGTGGATGTGAGGGTTAGGGCAGGGTAGGTGAGTTAGGGTTAGGGTGTGGGTGAGGTGAGTGTGTGAATGTGATGGACCTTAGGGTTAGGGTTTGGGTTAAGGTAAGTGGATAGCTAGTAGTGTATGTACAGTTTAGTGTGGGGTTAGACGTAGGATTTTAGGTGTATGTGTGTGGATTAATGTTTGTTTGGTGTGCTTGTGTTGTGTGTATGTGTATCGGAACAGCAATTTTTTTTCCCCCATTTGCCGAATAGGGGTCGATATTAGAACATTCGATGTTTTAAAAAGTCGATGTTCTAATATAGACCCATATGGATCCTCTACCATGGGTTGCTGTCTGTGCAATAAATACTTCTTTCACCTAATCCACTCCTGTCGGGTGCAGTTACAGACAGACAGATGTTACCAGATTCAAACCCTTGCCTATGATTCTACAGACTCTACAGAAAAGTATACTGCCTACCTCACCACATGCCACAGCAATAGATCTTGTTACAAATTAAAGAAATTGATGTGTGAAGTAATACAGGACATGTGAGGATAATGTGTACAATGTGATTTTGTCAGAAGACAAGTAGGTAACAAGGTTAATGTTCACACAACTGTAAGCAATGTATTATCAAATGTTTCTAATCCAATGTTTTGTCCAATAAGATTGTCCCAGATTTGAAACACACTGTATCTGTGTAGATCTGCTATACAAGTCATTACTGAATGCATGTGATGCAGGAGTACTCACACCACAATGTTCAGAGAACAACTGTTTCACTAGAAAAATATTACAAAATTACTTGATATTTCTTTCTACAAAGTAAAAATTGAGAAGGACAGCTTCAGGCACTTTTGTTTGTGTAATGTTAGTAACTCATAGAATGTTATACTTGGCTGGAATTGAACAAAAAATTATGTAAGACCACCAATTTTAAACATGTGAATGACTCACATGTGCCACGGTGGAAGTCTTAACAAAGTTGTAAGACTCTACCTATGTGAAACCATTACATCATGTAATTGTGTTGTAGTTTGTATGAGATAAACATGCTGGGGGTGGTTTGTCCCACTGTAATTGTACAAATTATAAAACTTATGCATGACAGCATTATTGCATGCAATGCTTATAGTCAGCCAATGTGGGTTTTGAACACCTGACTATGTCCCAACAGAGGGTACATCATATTGAGAAAAATGAATGTGCCATCGTGCCACTGGTGATATGTGTGTGAGATATTTTGGTCTTTGAAGCCATGACATCATTTTATTGATACAAGGGAGATGTGTGCATGTCATTTCTTTAAAATACTGTTGCTATATATCTGTTTCTCACAGAACATGGCCTGCTACTAGGTATACCCAGACCCACATGATGCATAATAGAGTCATTAATGTGACAGGAGAATTGCAATCAGGCACAATGAGAGGATAATCACAGATTTGAACATATGCCACACTAAGGCAACAGCTTACAGAACATTGTCTATGTCCTGTGTGAAAATGAGCATAAATCATTATAACAGGAATCACCAGCCATATAGATACACAGTAGATAGCTGGCTGATAACATGGATAACTACCTGCAAATGTACAGACATACTGATTCAAGTGAGTCTAAGGAGCAATTGTTGGATTTGTGCAGACTACCTAAGATCACAAGGTACAGAATACTGTCTGAATCTCACACACTATGAGATGTTCTTTTACAAATGTGACAGTGCACATTTGAATGGATGACATCACTATTCCTTCATTTGTAGATGTTCTTCTAAAACTGTATGAATGTGGTTGAAGTGCTCAGTAACACTACACAGCTACACACACTACATGCATTACAAGCTTTTTCTACACAACACAACAAACACACATGAATAGTAGTCCATCATTCCTGGATTCAAATCGCAACCTTCTATCCTTATGCAATCTAGAGAACACAGTATCAACATCCAGTTACAAAGGGTAACTCATATTTCCACTTTGATGTTGTTCATTTTTGATGTAAGCATTGTGTTTTCAAAACTGTTTATTGTTGGGGGAGTGATACAGATTTATAGAGTAATCCTCTACCAAAGAAAATATGTTTCCTAAGTAGAAGTTTACTTAAGGGATGTTGTCATGGACACAATTGTATATGCCAGCATACACACTCACAGTAGTTACCCAGTGTTGGATTCAAATGACCTACCTTTCTATTTACACAATCTATACAACACAAAATTAGCCTCAAGCACCACAAGACAAGTCCGAGTTGTAAGCACACAGTGTGCATTTTTGACATGTTGATCTCTTCAGTGGGATGGAGAGAAGATATTTGTGGTAAAAGTGGAGTAATGGAATGGCAGCATCCTCTCCCATATGGAAATCTTTCTTTGCCTGGAAGTTGATACAGCACATCTGTTCAGGAAGCTAGATGTAGTTGACATTAAAGCCACACGCACTTACACACAAGTTCCTCAGTGAGCGTTGAATCTCCTATCTAGTTATACAGTCTAAACAACACAGTATTAGCCACAAGCACCACCGAACAGTTCCAAATCTTAATGGGGAACAGAGTGAACTGTGGACAGGCTGGCATGATTACTGTGTTGCAGAGAAAATGTTTGTGTGAGGTAAACTGCAGAGAGAGCTCTGTCCAAACTCAAAGTTTTCTCCTGAAAAGTGGACACAACACATCTGTTGTTGAAGCATTACTTCCATGACAATAGAACCACACAGATACACAAGGTCACCACTGTCAGATTTGGAATAGCTTCCTAACCAGTTATACAATCACTGTGTTGCAGAGAAGGCATTTGCAGTGAAACTGGGATAATGGAATAGTGGAATGCTCACCCATTTTAAATATTTTTACCTCAATGGAAGTTAATACAGCATGTCTGTTCAAAAAGCTATATACATCTGATATTGCAGCCATACACATAAGTTCCCCATGATCAGAACTTAACTTGCTACCTATCTAGCTGCACAAACTAGAAAGCACAGTATTAGCAGCAAGTGCCGTAGGAAAAGTCTTATGCTTAAGGGGAAAGAGTTCACTTTTGACAGAATGATCTCATCAGTGTGTTGCGGACAGGATGTTTCAGCTAAAAGTAGGATAAAGTACATAGGGAGCTGTGTCCAAAGTTTAATGTATTCTCCTTTGTACAAGTGGACACAGCACATTTGACATTCAGGTGTTACTTAAATATCACTAGACACCCCAAACAAGTTCACAACAGTAAGAGTTGAATCTCCACCTGATCTAGATACATAAATGAGGTTTGCTAACAAACCAATTTGTCCAGGGACATCTTTAGGTGGTTGTTAGGTAGAAAGAGTAGTCAGAATTAAGAGGATGGGGGATGAAAGGGTTATATGGACATGAGGGTTTACTGGGAGGAAATGAGGTAATGGTAGGGAGGGGCTTAAGTGGTTTATGCAAGTGTATCTGGGTTAGAAATCACATTTTGGCATGAACTTGCTACAGAGCAGGATTATGTCCGAGATGACATGTAGAAATTCTGGTGGTCAGGTAGGAATTGGGGTTAATAGTGATACGATAAATGAGGTGAGTAGGGTGGTATAGTATTTCATTATTTCTCTATTACTAGATTTTTAAAGCTATGAAAGTCCTAATACATTGGGATTAAGTTTACTACAGTTAGCTGATGGGGGGGGGGGGTGTTAATGGTGTAGGTACGTGAGCTGAAGGCTTGACTTAATTTAAACATTAATATGTTGGGAGATGTGAGTTTGTAGGTTTAAATGTGGAGAGGCTCTGCTCGGGGGCGGGTCGACACTGCATGGGGTTAACTAGTTAGTGTTATTTCATCTTTCCATTCATCCTTTTTTCCTCTTTTGTTAAAAGGAAAAAAAGTTTTCTTTCATTTTGAGATTTGGGTACAGACATATTAAGGTCATACTTCTTAGTGGTTCAGTTCTGAACAGGATGGTTGCAGTGGGTCGACACTGCATGGGGTTAACTAGTTAGTGTTATTTCATCTTTCCATTCATCCTTTTTTCCTCTTTTGTTAAAAAGAAAAAAAGTTTTCTTTCATTTTGAGATTTGGGTACAGACATATTAAGGTCATACTTCTTAGTGGTTCAGTTCTGAACAGGATGGTTGCAGTGGGTTCATCTGGTTTGCAGGCTGTGGTCTTTTACATGTTCCAGTTGTTTGCTTCGTTGAGCAAGTTTTTTTCGAGGGCATTTAACACTTTCTGACAGCGCTTGCTAAAAGCCGGCAAAAAAAAAAGACAACTAGTAGTACATGGAGCATATGAAGCTCCTTGTTCTTAAGAATTGTGGTCAGGTTACCATTGCTGACTTAATATCATGTGTTGTCTTATGTGGTTCGTTTGTGACTGACATTTGAGTTACAGGTCACTCATTTACAAAAGGCATGCTAGGCAAGCTGGTGATTCTATCCAGTCTCTAAGTATGTAGGAACAATGCGTAGAAAATGAAAATGTCTTTAATTGGGTTGTGTCCCATGTTTATTAATGGGTTTGTCCAGACTCATTCTCTACGAGGTTGAGAGGTATAAGTGATGTAACTGACTGCATTCAGTCGTGCTCCTGCAAATACCACTCCAATGTAAGACTCCAGGTTTTCAGAATCTTTCATCTGTTGGCTTCTTTCTAGGTTTATAGAAGCATTATGTTTGTAAAAAAAAAAAAAAAGAAAAGAAAAGATGGTGGTATTTGAGCTTGAGGTGTCCAGCTTTCGCCTAATGCTTTTGGTCTGTTTTTTTCATGGAGAGGGGGTTCTCCAAAAATTGGTGATAATTCAGTGAGGAGGGCAGCAGGGAAGTGTTGTTGGGTCTGTTTCTCATTTTGTTTGTTTACACGGGGTTAATATCGAGACGTGCATTTGTTTTGTACTTAACGGACAACTTAGTTTGACAGGTACAACGAATAGTCATATTGTCGCTAGTAAGAGTTGGATGTTTGGTTTGTTATGCTACACGTTGGTAGGTGAGTTAGGGCAGGCAATTCTCTCAGTGAGGATTCTTTAGTATTACAGCTGGCTATGGCAGTATTGTTTTGATAAATAACCTGTTTTTGTCTTCTCTGCTGTTGTATTTGCTGATGGTTTAAATGGAGAGTTTCATTAAGAATGGGCTTGTAGGAAGGCGGCCTTGGCTTAGAGCAGTCTCAGTGGTTATCTGATTAGATATAAAGCAAGCCAGTCCTGCAGGGACCAGGTGGAATCCCAGGTGTGGTGTTTCTGATTCTCATCCAGTCAACCAGGTTGTGCTTGAAAAAGGGATAATGAGGTACTCTGACATGGAGAGGGAATTTATTCCACAGATGGTGGGGTCTCTAGGATACAAATCTGTCCCACTAACAAGTCCTATTGATGTCACAGACCAGGTTGAGGTCACGCTTGGGGGTCACTTGAGTGCACATCTGTTATTCTACTGGCTTTTTAGGTTTCAGGGAACAATATTTTATACGGTCCCTATTTAGGCTTTTGTCACTCCCTCTCCTATTCTTCTGGTTTTGCCCAGATTTTGCACTCAGAGGTTTGTAGCCATCCGTTGATGAACACAGTTGTATTTTCTATTCATTCTGTTATTTATGTTGTGTCATTTGGGAGGTATAGTGTCAGGGTAATTTATGCATGGGCCATATTGTTTGCATAGCTAAGCAAACAGTGGAAGCAGACTACAAGATAAGTGATATCAGTTTTATGAGGTGAGAAATAATACTTTTTAAGTAAGTACAATAGTTGCATTGAGTCCTTTGTTATGACTTGGTGCAAAGGTCATTTGACTGTCCCTCCCCACTGATTGGCAACGTTACTTTGCAAAGAATGGAGTACAAGGGGTTGCACTCTCTCTCTCTCTCTCTCTCTCTCTCTAGGGGAGTTGGGGGCTGCAGGCCAGTGTAGCAGCTGTGCAGTTGGTGAGCAGGGTAGTCCCCGGTCAGCTCTTAACTTTGTCATTAAGAAGTTTTGGCTGTTTGTGTGCTAAAAATTTACAGTTTTCCTTTCAGTTGTAGGTGGGGTACTGTGGACGTGGCATTGGTTGGTGACCTGAAGGAGGTGGGTTCAAATGGAGAGAGAGGCCATCGCAGTGTAGATGTTTTGTTAGACAGAGCGGTGAGCTGCAGGATCTGGTTTTGGAAGTTGATGTATCCGGCTGTGTTGGTGTGCTGATCTGGAGTGTTCCTGTTGCAGGAGCAGGCACTATAAGGTCATATGTAACCTTACCTTGTGCTCATAAAGGCATGTCAGGTTGTTTCAGATAGGAAGTAGTGGGGGCATGTGAAGAGAAGGTATGTTGGGGCAGGGTGAAGCTGGGTGGGAATTGTTTATGGAGAATAGTACAGGGTACCACAGGTGGGGTAGACACAATCTCAAGGTATATATGACTTCTAGAGGCAGGTATAGTTTTATGGGGCATGATAGGTATACAGGTGTATTGGGGGCTGTTGGAGGAACTGGGGCTTTGTAGTTAAGCAGGCATGGTTTAGGCTTGCTGTTAAAGTTTAGGGTATCTTTTTTAAGGTAGGCTTACAGTAAGGCACTGCTAGTTTGGTTAAATTGGTGTTGTAGGAGCCTGGAGCTCCCTTTATAAGGATGGCTTATTGTAGGGCATCGCCATAGTGATTAATTTGTGTTGCAGTTGCTTCTGGGTAGTATTTGGTGAGAAAGACTGGGTATTTGTCCGCTTTGCAATCAAGGTAGGGTGGTTCAGTCTGTCAATGATGTGTTAGCTGCGAGTAGTATAGTTACACAGGTGATAATCATATGCAAACTTAATTCGGGTTGAGGGTTTCATTGATGTGTAAGGTTGGGGTAGGTTTAATAGGGTTGAGATTGACTGATTGTGGTCACTGATAGGACAGCTTGTGTGGCGAGAGTTGATGTAGGTAATGGAGTTGACTGGGCTATAGTTCATGTGGTATGTTTCTCTTTTGTGATGGGTATATTGAAGTCATTCAGAGGGAGTTTTTGTTGCTCAGCGAATGCTATAACGGCATTAAATGTTTTCTCATTACATTGGGTAGTTGGTGTGTAGTTTAATTGCTATTAAAAATTATTTGAAAAGGAAATTCCATACAAATAGTATGTCCATTGGGCAGTAAAACAGGCCATCAGTTAGACAATACTGGGCAATATTTCTGGAATTTGCTTTTGCGTGGCTTTGAATTCAGTTTTGGGTGGCACATTTGTCAGGTATTGTCTTAAAATTATTGTGCAGCTACTATGGGTGCTTAGTCGAGTGTCAATTTAGTTAATATATAGCGCTTAGGTTGGTTACTTTAGCACTGGAGAGGGATCGGTGTGTTAATTTCAGCAGTTATGCAATTTGCTACTTTGGCTAGTTATGTCATAGAAGCTTTGGGAGGTGAGGACACAGATACAATTTAAGAGAGGAAGGAGTACACTGAATGATGTTGGGCTTAATGCCTTTTCAAGGCAATTAGGTTGTTGGAACTTTGGTAAGAGGGAGGGGAAACAGCCTGGTCAGGCTGGTGGGTGGAGAAGAGGGGCAGGTTTGCCCTCTTCTGTTCCCCTTCTGGTGTTGGATGTTTAGTTCAATGAACTGGGAAAGGAAAGTGTGCAGTTGGACGCTGCTCGATAGGCAAATTAAGTGAGTGGAGGTATGGATGCTGCTTATTTGGTTGGATGGCAATTCAATAAAGGGTAAATGAAGTGAGTGGGATGCTGCTTCATAAGTAAAGTAAGTGAGTGGAGGTATGGGTGCTGCTTAAGGTATCAGGATGAGCAATGTCATGCTGTCATAGTTAATATTACCTGGAGGTTATGCTGTGATTAAAATCAATCATACCATGTTTAAGTTGGAATTAATAAATGTTGGTTAACAAAGTTGTCTATGGAAATATAATAAAGGTCATCAAACATCATTTGGTGTGACGTTTTTATTGTAGGGGACCGGGACAATCTAAAGATCTCAGAATTAGTGACAGGAGCACAGAAGAATACTTATGATAATAATGTGAGAAAGCATATTTGTAATTATTAAAACTTCACTGTTTACAACATCTGGTACTGTGCATCACAGGTTCTGGGACAAAAGTGTGTGTCTGGACATGCTAACATAACAGCAATGTGCTTCTCCCATGTAATGACACCCTTCTCTGTTAGATTTATATATTGTCCTTCATGTACATTGTGTTACTGTGAGGAGCACGTATCTGTTTCCCAGTATGGGATGCCACAATTGTAAACCACTGGATTATTAATGAAGCATTCCTGCCACTTCATTCCAGGATAATCAAATGGAAATAGCAAACATTTATAGTGTCACTGTCACTTGACTCATCTCATGCTTGCAAAATGTGCATTGACAATACAAACAGACATTTCCTAAATAGAGTGTGTACTTCAGAATAACAGTAATGGATCATGTGTGAATAGGTTTCCCAAAATTGTAATACCGTTGCAAGTGTAACCAGTAGAGTGCAGACATACATTAATGGATGCGACTGAACATCACTATAAAATCCAGATAACTTGTTTTCCATCTTCAGTACCAATATACAGATGTTGTACAACCTAAACAAAGAATTATTTGTTATGAATTATTTTTTACTTTCTTGTCTTAAGCACAGTATTGGCAAGCACATTTGTGCTGCTGATGGCAAAGTATTAGCACATGCATAATTATATCCTGAGATGCTGAATTTGGATTGGAAATAAGCAGCATTTTTGGTGCCCCTTGCTGATTTTCACACAAAGAATCAGTCATCACACAACCATGTCTGAATCTGATGGAATACAGAACAGATATGTGCTATGGTCGTGTCATGATTTACATTTGTCATGATTGCAGCAGTTTTTCAAGCCTTATATGTATGCTACAGCTGTATTCTGATACACATGTGGGGCCAAGAATAGTACTGGCAGTAGAAACATGCCTTTTGGAAACATTTTGGAATCAATGAGGTTTATTTGATGACATACAGGGTGGGAAGAGGTGGGCCATTGGTGACAAGAATATACATATAGACATTAAGCTAGTATTCTATGGTTTGTTTCTGCACATATTTGTGTTTTGCTGCTGATGGCTTTATCATATTATTTATTCATGCAAGATCTGCACAAAACAGGCTTCTTAATAGGGAGCAGGCACATTAATATAGCAGCAGGATAATGATGTGCTAAGGAAAAGGTGTAGCCAACATTTGCGCCCACAGAAGTCAAATAAAACATTCAAAAACAATTCGGCATACATTGGTATTTGAACCTTGGAAGTATTCCAATAAAAATCTACAGACCTGAGTATTATCTAAACAGAGCATATAGGAATGCCTACTTCATAAAGTTCTCATGTGAAAATAAATTATAGAAAAAGAGAATGCATGTATTACTCTTCATTACCCTCATGACAAACTGCATGTTGTACATTGAACTGTTTAGCTTGTTCAAAAGTAGATTAACATAACTATACGTAGCTAAACACAGTAGTGTGAAGGGCACCACAGTAATATGTTTGAAGGCAAAAACTCAAAAGATTTAGTCAGGGTACTTCCATTTATCTAAGTTGTAGTTGATACTCACTGCCATGCACAGCAGAAATGCAGATGAGAAAGACTGATGACACAAAAGAAAGATGATACATAGACAGGGGGAGATGAAGGCCGGGACCAAGTACCTTCTGTGAGAAGCAGGATAATGGTGGCTCATAACAATATGTAGGCAACAGGTACACATAAAATAGTTTACTAAAACAGTCATTAACACTTAGCTAATGTCTAGATTAGAACCCATGAATGTGTGCAAAACATCTCTCTCTAGATCTGAGCATTATACTCCTGCTTCAGATATTTGAAATCATACGATTGAAGGACAGTGACAACTTATTGAAACAGAACGGGTGAACAGAGACAGAGAGAGAAAAATAGCAACAATATTTTTTCTGGGACATGTATGAACATCTCTTTATGGTGTGGTACTCTTACTTATTTCCTCACTATTAAGCTGTACAATGAAATGCTTACTATAAAGAACAAGAAAGGGCAGGAGAGTACAACCAACATTAAGTTATAAGCAGAATAAGGGTGCCTTACTAAATCTCTCTGTTGGAGCTGGATTTTTTTTTTTTTTTGTAAATGCTTTCTTGATGTACTTTTCAAGTGGTATGCTAGTGAAATGATGGAAAGGGAGATAAATACAGATGTTTGCAGTTAACCATGTAATGGAATAAAAGTTGTCATGAAATAAGAATTTGACCTACAGCTATAATTGAACCTATGACACTATGCAAAAACATCAGTCTATAAACAGAGGAGCTATCTCAACACACCACATAGGAATTTCAAATTTATTACATCTAATAATCTAAGAACTGTTACAGTAACTGTTTCAAGGTAATTTCTTTATTCTGCCTTTATTCTGCATTCCTATAACACAGCAGATTTAAGCACAAAATTGTGTGTGAAAGTAACCACACTGCTGTGGCTGAAATTAAAATCTTCAGCTTTTTCCATAGGAAAACCATGATTTGGTTCAAGCAACTGGCAATATTCCTATTTTTACATATAAGACATAGATTAATTTGACAATTTGTTCAATAAGTCAAATAACTTTAAAACAATTTCTAACAATACTGGACCATTTGGAACTAAATGTTGCCAATCATGTACGCAATGACATTTTATATTTAATAGTTGTTCTATAGTTACAAAAAATTCTGGTGAAGTTTTAAGTGCTGTGAATAGATATACTTGTCAGCCTAATGGTATACCTAGCTTACTGTGTCTCCTGTCCAGCATTCTATGTAGGAAAAACTAACAGGAAGTTGGCGTAGAGAATTTATGACCACACCCTGGCTATTAAAGATAATGTCCATAATAATGTGTTAGCTAAGATGCTTTGACTTGCTTAGCTTTCTTTTAAAAAGTTAGTTTTTTTTGTTTTAGACCAATTATTTAATGTTAACCATGGTGGCAGTCTTTTCAGCATGTTAGAATGTAAAGAAATACATTGGCAAATATTCCTAGAAGCTGATAAGTGTCCAGGATTAAATGAATGCATTATAATTACATTAACTGTTTTTTTTTTGTTTAATTTAATAGAGTTTAAATAATGTATGTTATATATTTGTTTTCTAGTATGTCTTTAAATTGTTTCTTCAATTTGATTGGTGTTGTAGGATCATGTGACCTTAATGCTTTATATTTAAAATGTTTGCTTTGCACACTATCAATAGTTCTGATGAAGTTCTTATGATAATTAAAGAACAAAAGTGCCTATCCTATTTTTGAATCTCTGCAAGTCATCTGCAGTCCGTGTTCTTATAGTGATGTGGCATACATTTTCTTTTTTCAGTTATTACTCGTGCCATGATACACTATTATTTTCTTGGACACCTTCAGTAATCTTTTTAATATTCAAAAGGTAGCATCTTTTTAAGCTGTAATATAAGGTTCACACAACATAGGTCTGATCATTGTTTATTCTCTTTTTCTTTCTTTTTTTTCTGTTGCTTACTTATTATAATAGCTGATCCATCAGTAGTACTGTAGAACTCCTGCCACCTGTTGTCAGAGTATCCATAGTCTCTGATGATGATGGCCTTGATGAGGAGGCAGTCTGGTGGTGCAGAGGGTCAGTCTGACATTGAGGCTGTGCTACCAACATCTCCTACCTGTATTTTGGACATAGTCAGTATGCCTACACATACCCATGACACAGAGAACTCAGACATAGGACAGGCTGAGAGTGACACAGTTGATCAGGATAGTGTGGTTACTCCAGTTTAAGAACTGGTTGATTCTTCTTATAGCTATTATGAGGGTGAGATGCCACACAGGTTGGTTGTTAGAGGTGCTCAGAGGAGGCCCTCTGTTCATCCTGCTCCTGATGTTGTTGTGTCAATAAGTGTCACACAATGTATGTGCAGGGGCATTATGGAACCACAGGCACATTCCACAAGTGCCTTAGAATAGATAATACATGTGCTAAACATTATGCATTCTGACATGCAAGGCTGCTTGAAGTGTGTGGATGACTCATTGGACAGGATGAATGGCAGACTGGATCATGCTATGTCTTTAGTGGAACATCTGTTGACAGAGGGTCAGCATCCATATGACTGTACAGCCACTACTTCATTCTACGTAAGCCAATGTGGCCATGCAGGATCCTGCTCCTGAAGTGGCACTATTTCCACTGCCCTGTCAGTGATTGTGGTGTCCACATCCAGACATGATAGGCCATATGGTCATGTTCCTGGATGTAGTCATGATGAGAGCTCATCCAGCAGACATCAGTGACAGTCAGGTAGCACCC
The DNA here is from genome assembly GCF_019279795.1 of Protopterus annectens. Lineage (NCBI taxonomy): Eukaryota > Metazoa > Chordata > Ceratodontiformes > Protopteridae > Protopterus > Protopterus annectens. The sequence goes on along the minus strand of NC_056725.1, from coordinate 1,980,350,901 downwards.
CAAATTCTAGCTAGGGTCATGGGATTAGCAGTACAATTACCAGCAGAGGTAATTCTCATGATTGGGGGTGATGATGCAGAACTCACTAGCCTACTATGCATGGCTCATGCCTGTCTGAGATGCCAGGGTGTAATGCTAGCAAAGTGATATTTGTGTTCACACAGACACATGCATTCAACAAATACTTAACCATACCACCTTACACACACACTGTAATTATTTAAGTAGTACTGTTGACTGCTAAACACATCCTGCTACTGGCCTGCAAATTAGATGCTTAAGGAATATTTTTGTCTTTTAGTTGTACACATTCACATCTTCAGTGTCAGGATTGCACTCCTGTTTTCCCCCACACTATGCAAATGGGGATGACTGTGACCCATCCTTTGCACATTTCTTTGTGACTTCAGGTTGTATATCTGTCTGCCACACAGAGTGGATTGTTAATGCATGGTTACACAGAAACTTAATTTAATGTAAATATATTCCAGAACAGATTATTTTAATCATACATCATAATCAGCTGTGCATGATTGCTTATGTAGTTGTTGACCCTCACTATATTTGTGTTTTTGTTGTTACTCATGCAGTCAATGTAGATGTTGAGGGCTTCCTTATTGTTATACCTGTGCAAATGATGATATTCTTGAACTTCTCAATTGTTTGTATAGAGTGACCAGCTGAAGGGCTTGATGCACATTAGTTTGCAAAATCCTTATCTGTATATTGCAAACATCAGTGAAAATGTATTACTGACATTAATGTACACCTGGGACCATACTTCTCAACCTCTTAGACCAAGAAATCTGAACAAAGCCATACATAAAAGTGGGACAAAGCCTCAAAATAGGGATATTTTTAAATATTGCTATTACAAACTTGGAAAGTTGGTAGAATAACAAACTTAGAAAGTTGATAGAATAACAGGTTTTGCATTAACATGACTTTATGAAGGGCATCAAGTCTGAAACTGAAATGCCTGTCATTATTTTCTAACTTCAGTCTTTAATGATTTACCACTACTTTGTCAACAACCACAATTTTATGAAAAACAGACTAAAATATGAGTCAGAAATCTGGCCATTCTGCAAAAAGCGGTACAGTTGAGAGGTATGCCTCAGACATGTGTCACCTTAGGGACATATGAGAATTTTCATAACACAGTAACCATATATATCTATACCGATATCTATATCGATATCTATATATCTATGTCTATCTATATGTGCGTGTGTATATATGATTGTATTTTTTTTTCTATACAGGTTCCATACTTAGCCTTGCTAAGAAGGCTGATGCAATAAGTCTCCTGGGGGCATTGTCTGTGTCTGATGCAAATAGGATACAACCATTACATAGTTAAGTAAAGACTGTGCATTTTGTCAGACATCATTTTTAATATTTGTATGTGCTAAGTCTGTTATTCATTTGAGTATTTAATGTGGATGTGATATCCTTCATCTCTTAGCCTCAGCCTGCCATATTGTGCATTCCTATTCCTGCCTGCAGCAACTTCAGCTCATGGTTCTGCCTCAGACTCCTCATCTATGTCTGCTGGAGCTACAGGCCCTGCCTGTGGTTACTGGTATAGACTGGAATTAGTTGAGGAATGAGGAAGTGTGTTACTGAACAAATCCAAAGTCAAGAAAGTTCTGGGGTTTAAGACAGGGGTTATAATATTTTTATGAATGGTTTATAATATGTGTCTGAAAATTGAGTGTTATATTGCTGAATCAGTATGTCCATTTTGATAGAAAGTAAAATAGTTTTTTTTTCAATATGGTTGAATCTGAGAAGGGAGAATGGGATTTGAATTATGCACATTGTAACTCTTGAGTGTAATGTAGACTGGATTTTGACTCCATAGAAATAGTGAGACATTCTCTTTGACCTCAGTAATGTTCATATTTTTATGACTTAGTTTAATAAACTAAAGGATTTTTAAATATGTTGATATTTATCATATTAAGAGTGTTACACGATTTTAAGATATAGACATTTGTACTTTTAAAATTAATTAAGAACTATTGTTAGAACTATAAAATATGTTTATTATCTTATAGCATGATAAATATATGTACATCGATTTTCCTTTAGCATAATAGTTTGGTACAATAGGATTACCTGTCATCTGTAAGTTTACAGATATCTTTATCTCTTCAGGACCCACTCTATTCTACTTATTTATTTAGAGATTTAGTTATAGTAGTGATGAATGAGTGAACAATTTAGTAATATCAAATGGATAATGTATACTACTATTACATAAGTAGGTGTATAGTGCATTATTTATTTAATAATTGTGTTTAATAGAAGATGTTTATTAAACTTTTATGTAGTAATTGGCGAGTAGTTTTAAATGGCAAAATATATAACTAAATTAATAGTCTTTAATTATTTTAACCAATATATAATGTTATATTAATTATTTGTAAATCACAGTAGCTTTTGAATAGTGTTTTGATGATTTTTAGGTATTGGTAGATAGATACAGGACAGTAGTTTCTCTACTTGATAGGCAAACTAGGAACTTTTGTATCCATGATAAGCTTTGTTTTGTTAATAATATACACAGTTACAGTAGCAGCCTTGTTTTTATAATTTATGAGTTTTAGTAGCTTAGTTTGGAAAGAAAGAATTCAAAAAATGTAGAATGCTAAGATAGTGTTGGAGGGATGCATTAGTGTCTTATATGCAATTAAATTAATATGAGGGATAATGTGTTGTGTAATATTTTAAAAGAAATCCTTAAATACACAGTATTTATAGTTTTAATCTATTATCGATTACTGTAACTGGATTAAATAATGGCAACAAAAGGAATTCATTAATCAGATGTCTAAAGTTGCATAGAGGAGACATTTTGTTCTTTGCAAGAGACTCACTTGATAGCTAAAGGTATATAATATTTGAATAACTTAGTTCAAATTTTATTGTGCTTTTAACAAAAAAAGGAGAAGAACTGCTATACTTTGAAGAAAATCCACTGTAATGCCTAAGGTCATGGAATCCTTTAATGATGCTAAAGAAATGTATACAGTTGTAATAATTAAATATAATGACAAACTCTGTACATTAGCTAATATTTACTGGATCCCTGGAATAGGTGCAAGAGTGGCTAAAGATCAATACAATTTACTACAAAGTCATTGGAAGGGTAGTTTAATTCTAGCAGGGGATTTTAACTGCATATCTAGTATAAAAGATACAAGTAAACAGAAGAAAGCTAAAATACTGGCATCAGGTAAAGAACTGAATATTGATTTTTAGTTATTTATTTATTTATTACGGTTTGAAGATTGGGGTAGCCCACTGGGCCGGGAAGAGCCCGTTTTCAGTGAAGGTCTGAGGAGAAAATCTCCACAAGCTATAGATAATTTTACAATAGTTATACAATAGTTATAAAAAAGTAAATAAAGTAGTAGAACAGAGAAAATACAGATATAATATACAATTTTGTAAAAAAGTCATAACATTTCAAATCCTAGGTAATGATTTACAAAAGTAAAATTCATGTAGTTCAAACATATTAAAAGTACAGGCATTTCAGATGAAAAAAAACATGTAAGTAAAACATTTATGCACAGATGAAAAGAACAAGATTTTTTTTGGAAGTTAGAAATATGAGGAGAGGACAGAGAAAAGAAGGTGAGGTGGGAGAGGTAAAATGTGGTATATAGTGGAGAAAAGGAGTGGGATGGGGAAGTTTATGAGGTATAGGGTAGGAGAGGTAGTAGAGGCAAAGGGTAGGAGTGCACAGTGATAGAAGGTTGGCGTATATAGTGCATGGGAGATGGTGATAAAGAGTTTATGTGGGAGGGGTACAGAAACATTCCCACTTCGAAAGGAGGAGAGATTAGAGAAGAGTTTTGAAGTTTGAGTGGCTCTGAGTATTTTGAAGAGTGGTAGTGAGAAAAATCCAGAGTTAAGCTAGGGAGCAGGATAATAGTAGGTGGCCAGGGGATCGATGAGGCTTATTTATGTTTAGAAGATTGTGGTTTTCTGATCTTAGAGAGTGGTTGAGAATGTAGGGGGTTAAAGAGGTGGACAGAGAAGGACAACTAGAAGGCTTGAATATGAGCTTGTTAACAGTAGTAAGTCTAAGGAGTTTGAGGTAGTTAGGAAGTTCAAGCCATTTCAGGGAGTGGAGAGAGACACAGTGATGTGAGGAGTTTCTGGAGTTAGTGGCAAATTTGGAAATTTTATTATAACAAGCTTCCAACTTGGCCTGTAAGCCTAGCTGAAGATTAGTGAATAGATGGATTAATAATAAAAATGTAGTTGTTTTACTAGTAAAAGCAGAGGATAAGTCATTGTTCTTCACTCATTATTCTTACTCGCATGGGATGCAAACTAGAATTAATAAGATGTATGACTCTATAGATTTACTTAATATTGTGAATTATTTTAAAACTATTCCTTGTCCTCTCTCTGATCGTAATGCACTAAGTATTAATATAGTAACGGATATAAGGAAATTTCACAGTATTTATAGAATCCAATGTATATGATGAAATTAAAAGAGTTTAAGGGGTACCATAAGGAACAAATCAAGGATTTTTTATCTTTGAATGATAATGGTCAGGTTAATAAAGTCATGCTATGGGACTCCTTAAAATGCATATTAGAGATAGAATGTGAAGATGCACTAATATTAAAATAAAAGAATTGGATAAAGAGTTGCTAGAAATACAAGCTGAAATACAAATAAAAATTGTACTCCCATATGATTGCCTTAGTTTTTGTAACTAATGTTAATTTGTAATTCTGTTTAAATTGTACTGTAGAGATTTTCTCCCAAAGCATCCAATAAAAATAGGTTTGTACCATTTGAACTTCCTGGCAAACAAATTTAAAATGAATAAAATAAATAAATAAACTCAAAAAGCAAGGTTTGAACAACAAAGAGATTATATATAATACTGAAATCATTAAAAATTAATGACAAAATATCAGTTTTAATGCATAAAGTGGAGTTAGCTTTAGAAAAAATAAAATTTCATAGTTATGCAATGACTTCAAAAAATCCGCATAGATTAGCCAATAGAAGTAAGATGTTAATCAAAAAGGCATAAATCAATAGTATCCAAAATCCTCACACTAATAAGCTGACTTCAGATAAGGAGCAAATTCTTAATATTTTTAAACAAATTCCATGAAGATCTTAATAAAAATAAAACTATAATCCTGATGATTACAAAACTGGCAATTATTTAAAGAAAATTTTACTTGTCAACAAAATGGCCAAAAAATATCTTAGCCAAATAATCTTATTACCCTGATAGAAGTTAAAAAAGCCTTAAAAAGATAAAAATGGTAAATCTGCAGGTTTAGATGGTTTAAGTATTGAATTTCATAGTCTGTTTCCATTAAATAGTTTAGACTTACTGAGAGACATTTTCAGGATAATTCAGGGTAGCAAAATAATTCCTCACTCATGAAAATTTTCTGTAATCTCACCTATATTTAAACAAGGAAAAATAAGTAATCTCATCACATAGATCTATTTCATTATTAAATCTAGGCTATAAAATATTGACTTCCATTTTTGTCACAAGATTAAGAGATATAGTAGATTAATTAATAGCAATCAAACAGGATTTATAGTCAATAGATGAATGTACTGGGGCGTGGCCATAATGGGCTCTGTGTAACAGCAGATTTCACTAGTTCCACTAAAGGAAATATATCTTCACTGGAAATTTGTCTTCTATCAAAAAAACTTTTTTTTTCTGCATAATTTAGTAGTATTTAATATCTTCGACAGAAATATATAATTAAAAATCGGAGGTGGAATTAGTTTCCAGTCAAAATTTCATCAGGATAACTTGCTCTCATCTGAAATAGTTTCACTATGAGCTTTACAAAGACAGGCAGTCAGGATTCCAGCCTAAAAAAAAGAACTGCAAACTCTAATAACCAACAGTCAAGACCTCACTGCAGAGATTGACAAGATTGACCATAAAATTGACAATTTTAAAGAAAAAGCTACTAAACAGATGGATCTGTGCCACGAGGATTTAAAACAACAACAAAAAAAAAAAAACAAATAACTAGTATTAAAGAATCTCTGGCAGACTTTGATGGCAGATTAGTAGAAAATGAAAACAACATAGAATTTTTACTTAAGCAAAACACCTTATTACAACATAAACTGGATGATCTAGAAAACAGATCATACTGGAATAATATCAGGATCTTTGGACTTCTGGAAAACATAGAGGGAAATAACATGTCAAACTTTCTCAACACCTGGTTACCAAAAACCCTGGATTTACCCGAGACTATGTCTTTTGGAATAGAGAGAGGTCACCAGTCACTAACAACAGTAAACAGCATTAATAGGAAACAACCAAAATCTGTCTTAGTAAAATTTCTCTCCTCTTCTGATAAAGAACTAGTCTTAAAGACTGCCTGATTGAAATTTCCTTTAAAATATAATGAGTCAATCATTTGTTTTGACAATGACTACTCAACAATGGTAATTGTCAATAGAAAAGTTTTTTATCTTTGATTAAAGAACTGAAAAAGATTCAGATTAAAACTCACCTCTCATTTCCTGTGAAGTTGAAAATGTTTCTTCCAGGGGGTCCTTTGGTGTTTGAGGATCTTGATGCTCCTCTGGATTTTGTTAAAAACCACAAATTGCTAGAAAGAATAGAAGAAATGGAATGGGCTTATACTTCTCTTGAAAGAATGGCTTCTAATACATGGAAATTTACTGAAAAACAAAAGAGACTAAAAAACAAATGATCTATTACTCAATTTACTTATATGCCTTGCTAACTTTATGGACTTTATATTATTAACAAGCATGTGCTGTTATGTTATACTTTTAAGGTAAGATCTTCTCTTCTCCTTCTATGATGTTTGCTTACAATGTCTCATTCATACCTTAATACAGCTTGTCACATTATAAATTACTAAATTTCCTTCTCTTTATTTTTACATTTAGACTTTCTTTTATTTTCTTTTTCAAACAAACTTAAGTTATAATAATCATAATATCATCACCTGCATCATAGTATAATTTCAATCATTATACGTAATTTCTTTAATACACTTTATACTTTCACAACTTTATCAGTATTACACTTCTATACATTGAATATTCCACAATGTAAGGCATAAGAAAGTGATGGTATGTAGTAAGGGGAGGTTTAATGCATAACAAATAGTTTCCCTTTCCCTTTCTTTTTTAACAAATTTCATATCTCATATGTTATCCTTTGAATCTCCTGATGAATACATAAGTTAGAATATAACATACTTTTATAATAGCATAATTCTCCTTTCTTCAATATACATCTGATAGTCAACAATAATCTCAATGGTTAGTAATATTTGACTGCTGCAGGAAATCGTATACTGTCATTACTGCATATAAGTTTCACCCTTTATTCTGGTAATAATTTATTCAAATGTCTCAGGCTGTTGAGATATGTGTATTTTTTTCTCTCTCTTCTTGGTGGAATGGCAAGAAATATTGATTCTTATGGTGTTGGAAATGATATGTAACATGTTAATCTGCTGTACCTAAGGTTTATTTGGGATAGATGTTTTGTTTTTATGTTGTGACTGCATCAGCATTTCTGCTTTGAGTTGTTGGCCGTTTTGCTTACAGAATTCAAGGAGCCACGGATCTATATAACAAAATCCAAGTAAAGCTTTTTTGTTTTGTCTTGGCGGCTTCCTGCCAATCCATCTTAAAGAGACATTTTTTATATTCTACCTACCTCATGCTCCTATTCCATGAGACACCATTTTTCTTAAACTCTCATTCAGCTTGGAGATCATTTCTTGTTCTTTGCTTCGCATTCTCAGCAATGCGAAGCTTGCCGATGACGTCACTGGTATGAGATGAAAGCTTACAAGAAATACAGATCAGCGCAATGGCTGATAAGTGGTTTCAACACTTTATGTCTTTTGCAATCCTTTCCTTTTGCCTTAGAATGTCGGAATAAAGGTCGCATATAGGAAACTTAGATTTTCTTTTATTATTTCTTTTATCCTCAGCTTCCGGAGAAAAGGAAAATAAGGAATCAACAATTTATACGACTGAGAGAGATGAGGGAAGGGGAAGTAAGAAGATACAGAAAAGAGAAAGACTTTAACATGTGAGCATGTATGTATTCTTTTTACATATTCATTATAATTTGAGCTTCCCTTTACTCAGTAATTCTGATAACTTCTCATTTTATGGCAAATAACAAGGTGTTTTTTTATTTAAGTTAGCTCTTTATTTTCATATTACAGTCTGTGTTTATATGTCACAAAAACTCAGTATTTACTATCCTAGTCAGTTTGCAGAGATTTTGTATAGTAAAGAGCTGATCATTATGTTCATCCTAACTAAATGGCTACAGCACAGGAAATGTCTATTTTCTGAATGTGAATATTTCTAGATGCAGTCAACAATTGCACTAGATGTGTTTTAATCATTAATGTTGCATTGAATTTTTTCTATGAATGTCAATAATTGTTGCATTCAATTTATTAAATAGCTATGACTGTCTCAATTCTTGTCAGGTTAGGTTGCAGGTTACCATTCTGAGTATGTTTGGAAAAGTTTTTACACATCTGCTAGCATTATTTTTAATGAATCACATGAAGATAAGGGAAGAGATATAGAATTATTTGTGTATATATTATGGTAGATTACAATGTTATCATAAATACAAAAGTGTTTGAGTTAGTACAATTCTGATTTAGATATTCTAAGATACATATTAATTAAATAGAAGTTTTATTTATATAAATAATTCCCATGATCTAACTCTGTTTTAAGGTTATTAGTTAATCTAGTTAGCTTTTTAATATTTCTTTAGATACTTTTATTCAACTCTGATTATCAGAACTATAATATATTTTTTCTTTTTTTTTTAATCATATACAATTATCTATTTTGTATTATACCTACACGAATAATCATTCATACCAGATGAGTTATTCTAAAGTAGATTGTATATGTCTAATAAGAAACTATGTTCCAGTTTGTTTCCAATTTAAATTACATAATCTATTCATTAGTCGAGTCTGTGTTCTGTTGCTACAGTTAAGGGTTTTGATTTCAGTACCCAATGTCATTGAGATTAGAAGTTTTTAACTCCAGGCGGGGAGCTATATTGTGTTTTTTTACCTTAGAATGTGTAATCATTTTCTTAAAAAAAGTTTTTTAACATCCAGTGTGGTCCACCTAAAAGAATATATAGGATATAATGTTCATGGAATATTTCTTTCCCACAATGATTTCAGATTCATTATGTTCAGTTTGTATAAAACTTTTTTTAGAGTGAGTTGCTCATATGTTATACATGATATTGATATGTTATTAGTATATCTTACACTCATAATTATATAACATGGTCACGCTGAAAGGTTTGTCTCGTAACATAAATGGTCTGAACAACCAACCCTTATAAAAGAAGTAATCTAATTAAATATCTAGCCTTTCATATTCCTAATATAATATTTCTACAAGAAACCAATTTAATGAATGATACTATTAAATTCCTAGATACAAAGAAATATACAATTATTGTATGCTCAGAATGTACAAATAAGAAAAGAGGTGTAGCAGTCTTGGGGAATAAAACATCTCCTCTACCCCAAATAATCAAAACATATCAACACAATAAAGGCTTACTTTGTTTGGCTATAGTAGAAATGGGGAAGAAATTGTACACATTAATAAATAACTATTGGATTCCTGGTATTGGTACTAATACTATTAGACATATCTTAAATCAAATAATGTCTTTTTCAGAGGGCCATATTATTATGGAAGGTGACTTGAATTGTATTTTAGACCTAAAAGATACAACCACTTCATGCAAAAGAAAAATTATACCACAAGCTAAACAACTACTACACTTTTTAGACACCTACCTACTTAAATATATATACGATTTTGTAGACCATTACTCATTACAATATACATTATATTCTAATAGATACAAAACTTATTCCAGAATTGATAGAATATTTTTTCTACACAGACAATTCATGATTTAGTTAACAATAAAATCATATCTTGCCCAATTTCTGATCATAATACTATTTTATTTGAACTTAATATTAATAATACCCCTAATGCTCAAATTAAAAGAATTCCAGCTTACATTACACAACTTAAAGATTTTCAATCATTTTTAAAAGAAGAGACAACACATTTTATAAATATAAACTCAGTTTCTGACACTCATGATATATTTATTTGGGATGCTTTAAAAGTATTCTTGTATGGACAAATTAACAAATGATATTACAATAAGATGAATGTTTGGGATAAAGACATGAGAACTATACAGGATAAACTGGACACATTACACATCAAAAATAAACACAATCTCTCATCTAAAAATATAAGAGATGAGATATATAAATTAAATGAAGAATATAGATCGATTCTTCATCATAAGACAATAATAACTCTAGGAAAATACAAATGTCTTGCATATTTGGTAAATCCTAAATACTTATCTAGCCTTAAGAATAAGACTAAGAGATTAAATAAACATAACTATATTAAAGAAATACATTCCATGAGAAAGAAAAAAGGTGTACACTGTATTCAAGATATAACAGAAGAATTTAGAAGTCATTTTCGTGAAATCAATCAATCTACACAACAAATAGAATCAGAAGATAATATTAAAAATGTTATTAATAAAAACCTAAATAATAGACTTAAGCAACAAATTGAAGTTATTGATATCTTTATTGAACATTGATTATAAGATGTTTATGAATATATTCTCAGAAAGACTAAAGAGATCCATTCCCCAATTAATAGATGAAGACCAGACGAGATTTGTGTCTAATAGAAGTACTTTTGATAATATAAAATGAACTTTAGCTATTATTGATTTCTCCCAAAGAACAAAAAAAGAAATTTAACACTAATTAGTCTTGATATAAATGCCGCTTTTCATTCAATCAATTGGAATTATTTATTTATTCTTTTGGAATGCCTAAATTTCTCATATAATTTTATTAATCTGGTAAAACATTTATATGAAGGAACCTTTGCATATATCAAAATAGGATCATATATTTCAAATGAAATCCTGATCATAAAAGGTACCAAACAATGTCCTCTTTCTCCTTTATTGTTTACTCTGATTATGGAACCTTGGGCAAATGAAATAAGAAATAATAAGAATATAGAAGGTTTGGAGATAGAAAAAGATATACTAGCTAAGATCCAATTGTTTGCGGATGATATACTTATTACCACAAAAGGAAATTAATCCTCTTTTTTGCCACTATTTGATTCAATCAAAACGTTTCAGATGATGTCTGTATTGTCATGTAATGATAATTAAACCCAAATCCTACCCATATACTGCAATAATAATAAAAAATTTAAGGACAATACTCAGCGTACCCCTAATATAGATCATATTATTTACCTTGGAATTATTCTTGCTAAAGATATAAAATTGATAATACAACTAAATTACAATAAATGTTTACAAAATATTCAAGATTTATTTTCAAAATGGAACACAATACTATCCAATACAGAAGAAAGACTATTATAAAAATAATAATTTTACCAATAATTTTATAGATTATACAATATGTTCAAATTCTCCCTTCAAAAAATATTAATAAATTAAACTCCCTGATTTTAAGATTCTTTTTGTCTCAAAAAAAAAAAAACTAGAATCACAATTAATGAACACATTACTAGTTGGAATAATGGTGGGATAGCATTTCCAGATCTAAAGCTTTACTCAATTTCCTCTATAATCAGAACAATCACTCAGCTTTTAGATATTACATATTCAACAAAATGGAAATGTTTTTGGGAATTATCAGCTATGCAGTTTATAAAGAGACCATCAACATATCAATTAGAATTTATAAATAGTCCTATTTTATGCATATTAAAAGATTATTTTGTCACCCACATAAATCCCATCCATACTACCAGCTATTTACATACTATTATAATTAATTTTAGGAATTTTATCTATAAACATCTCAAACACAAAGATTGTTTTTTCTAATTGTTTCTTATAGCATTCACACAAGATACTTTTTTAACCTCAGATTCTAATAAGATTTCCTTATTCAAAAATAATAAGCTTAAATGTTGGTTTCAATTAACAACTGAGTATAAGACCAAATCAGTTGAACACATTATACATGAATATAGGCTTGGATAAATCCATATGGCTAGACATACAAACTCTTATAGTATATTTAGATAATAAATTAGATTTAATCTCTTCAAATAATAAACTCAACTCTAAGATCTTACTACAATTTTTTCAATCAATTTTATTACATAAACATACTTATTCAGGTAGTCTTTCCGATATTTACAGAGTATTGTGAGAAGAAACATTTTGCTGTTCACATAACTACTGGAATTACTATAATTCAATTAACAATAATCTCCTAAGTAATCAAGACAAAGTTAATATACTACAATCAGAAGGGAAATTCAAAAACAAACCGAAATACAAAAAATGAGGCAAAATGGTAAACCACATACACAAAATTTAATGTTAGCGCTTCCGTACACCAAATGTAATCTACTTCTTCAGACATTATTTCCCAAAATGCAAAGGCTTAAAAGCATCATTGTCTTACCAATTAATTAATTGCATAAATTACTTAATCACAAGAAAAATCATTGTAGCTTAAAGGAACATGCTAAGATCTCACTTAAAATTCTAATTCATAATATGAATGTATTTAGTATGTTTTTACTAAAATATTCATATCTAAATTATTAAAATGAACATGCACATACTATCAATTGTAATAATAGACATAATAATAATTTAAAATACTTTAATCAAATCCATGTATTCCTATACATACACGTACTGAAACTTGATTTATTACTAAATCAAACATCACCTATCTAGTGGTTTTAACTTTAAGAGACAGAAAGGGATTTTATAGCCTATTTAAAAACACAAAAATCCAAGTAATGCAACCAGATAAGGGTGGAGATATCATTTTTATGGATGAAATGGAGTATGACAGAAGAATGTATTCTATGTTGAACAGCAACAACTATGAAATACTTTCATTAAATGAACTTAATCAGGTGTATAAACATATTAGATCTTATTTAAATGATCTATTTGTAGATGGTTCTATTTTGATAGATATATATCAATATCTAAGTATGCCAGCTCCACTTATCCCAGTTATTTTCGGTATGCCGAAAATACATAAAAACCTTATGAACCCACCCTTTCGTCCCATAATAGATGGATGTAAGTCTATCACATATGCCTGTGCTATGTGGGTTGATTCTAGGTTAAAATTACGTTTGCAGTCAGAACCACAGATCTGTTGTGATTCTTCGGCCTTCTTAGAAGTACTTAATAGTTTACCCTTTGATTCCTCTTAGAATTTTTTGACTGTAGATATTAAAGATTTTTATACAGTCATACCCCAATATCTTGGAATAGAATGGGTTTGTGAATTTCTTCTAGTTAAACAAGTAGAAGGAACAGATATTGATCTTATAATTGTATTGTTTGAAATTGTGTTAAGCAACAATTATTTAATGTTCAAAGGGGAAGTTTTTCTACAAAAATCAGGGGTTTCCATGGGCTCCCCATGTGGTGGCAGTTTTGCCAATGCCATTACGGCTTTTTGAGAGAGGAAGTTTCTCTTTCAGAACCAAATTTTTAAAGAAAAAGTAGTTTGGTACACTAGGTAACAAGATGACATTTTTTTATCTTTAAAGGTGAAGAAAGCAAAACAACCCAAATGGCCAAGGTGATGACTGGCTTTACCAATTTTTTGGAATTTACTTTCCAATTCAATAGCCAGACCATTAATTTCCTAGACATAAGACTTAATAAGGATGGAATACATAACAGATATGCAACACAAACATACAGGAAACCTATGTATTCCAATTGCTTTCTACACTTCCATAATAATCACCCATACCATCAGAAAAGAGCAGTGGTCAAAATGCAGTTGGTAAGGGCCTTGAAAATGATTTTTAGAGATGATGAATTCTTTGAAAAATGTGATAAACCTAGAAATATGTTCATCAAACGTGCATACCCAGTTTCCTTTACTGACCAGCTTATTTTGGAAGTAAAAATAAAAAGAGAGAGAGGTCACTTCAAGCCTATTTTGTTAAGAGGTAATTTCCTACAGGAGGTAGTTCCTTGTTCACCAACTCATTTTCTTAATGAGGTATTTATAAATAGGAACATTTCAAATAACTATGTTACCAGTTTTTTAACTCAATATTCTACTAATGCTGTAAGTTTCAAGAATGTCCCACTTAATTGGAATTTTATCTTAGAAGACTGTTCAATCAAGAATACATTAGGGACGAGGCCCTTGGTGACCTATAAAAGAGGGCTTAATTTAAAAGTGCTATTAGAAATCGCCAGAATCCCTTATAGCCAATCTTGGGGTATGCACAAATGTGGATGCTGTCATTATTGTCGGTACATTAAGACAGGTACACACATATTAATTTGTGGGACTAAATATATAATCAAGGGTAAAATTTCCTGTGAAAACCAAGGCATAGTTTATTTGGCTACCTGTTGCCAATGTCCAGTTTATTTGGGCAAGACAGAACGCCCATTCAAATAGCGTATATATGAACATCTATATAATATTTCTAAGAATATTAGTACTAATGCCTTAGCTAGACATATAGTTGAGATTCAGTCCAACAGTTTCCAAATTATGGTGGTTGACTATACTGAAAAGAACATCAGGGGTGGTCCATGGGAGCTTAAGCTTGAAAAAGAGAATTAATGTGGCAGCTCCAGACTAATGCACACACCTATCCTGGACTCAATGAGACATGCTCAATTAAATGTCTCTTAAAGTTAAAAGCACTAGATAGGTGATGTTTGATTTAGTTATAAATCAAGTTTCAGTATGTGTATGTATATGAATACACAAATTTGATTAAACTATTTTAAATTATTATTATGTCTATTATTCTTATAATTTATATTAGTATGCACATGTTCTTTTTTAATAATTTAGATATGAATATTTTAATAAAAACATATTTCTGTATTATGAATTAGAATTTTAAGTGAGATCTTAGTATGTTCCTTTAAGCAACAATGATTTCTTTGTGATTATGTAATTTATGCAATCAATTAATTGGTAATACAATGATGTTTTTAAGCCTTTGCATTTTGGGAAATAATTTCTGAAGAAGCACATTACATTTGGTGTACGAAAGCGTTAACATTAAATTTTGTGTGTGTGGTTTACCATTTTGCACAATCAGCAGGAAAACATCCCTTTCATTGAAATGGAAAATATATACTTGGAGATTTATAAACAGATCTTTTTACACACCTCAATTAATGAAGAAAATCAACAAAAAACAAAACATTTATAATAGATGTAATTCTAGTGCAGACATTAACTGGGCTCATATGTTTTTTGATTGTCCAACTTTAAACACATTCTGGGAAAATATAAATGATTTATTACAAGAACTTTTTTCAGATAACTTCATATTAAACAAATCTTTGGTTATATTTAATACACCCCTTCCACAGTGTGTTATAAATTCATAGGTTCATAGGTTAGTACTAGGCTATCGGCCCTAGGGCCTATACATGCCTAGCCAAACAATTCCCTGGATATTTCTTCCCACAATATTTATTTCCCTGGACTACTGTCTAGCAGGGTGACTGACATGATCCCCGAGGTGAATTTCCTATCTCCTATCCAATCATCAAGGTTCCTTTTGAAGAGGGTCAAGGAGGCATTCTGCTTGACAAGTATAAAATATCCATAACTCTGGACCATACTAGCGGTGGCTAGAAAAACCATAACAAAAAATTGGATTTCAAAATATCCTCCTACATTTCTTGAATTCACTAATATATTCTGGGAAAATATAAATGATTTATTACAAGAACTTTTTTCAGATAACTTCATATTAAACAAATCTTTGGTTATATTTAATACACCCCTTCCACAGTGTGTTATAAATTCATAGGTTCATAGGTTAGTACTAGGCTATCGGCCATAGGGCCTATACATGCCTAGCCAAACAATTCCCTGGATATTTCTTCCCACAATATTTATTTCCCTGGACTACTGTCTAGCAGGGTGACTGACATGATCCCCGAGGTGAATTTCCTATCTCCTATCCAATCATCAAGGTTCCTTTTGAAGAGGGTCAAGGAGGCATTCTGCTTGACAAGTATAAAATATCCATAACTCTGGACCATACTAGCGGTGGCTAGAAAAACCATAACAAAAAATTGGATTTCAAAATATCCTCCTACATTTCTTGAATTCACTAATATATTAAAAGATGTATGTTATCTACAAATAAAAATATGATTTCTAGATCAACTAGAAATAAATATGAATATCATTTGTGGGTCAACATGCAAAATCTGTTGGAAATAAATGAACTTATTTCATAAATGTAATACACTATTGTCCTTTTCATTTGTGAATTATGTTACAAACTGATGATTATAGTGTAATCAAATGTATGAATACTGGATGTCTTTGTATATACTTTAGTTTTATGATTTTGTTATTTTTACACATATATCTATATGGGATACATTTATGTTAATCTCTAGATTTCTAGTATATATTCTCTTGTATAATTGTATGTGATTGCTTATAATGTTATTATAATTAAAATCAATAAAACTGTTTTAAAAATAGATTAATGTACAATAATATGAAAAGTATAGTGACTATCTTAGATTTAGCAAATTGAATTAATAATTTGGCCCTAATTAGCTTAGATATTGAAAGCTTTTGATCATGTAGATTGCCGCTATTTGTTTAAAACTTTAGAAGTGTTTCCATTTCCAGAACAGTTTATCAAAATATTAAAAAAATATATAGAGACTCCAAAACATATGCCAACATTGGATCTTATATTTCTCAAGGATTCACTTTAAATAAAGGCACAAAACAAGGGTGTCCTTTGCCCCCTTTATTATTTGTATT